>NC_136801.1:24105039-24110039 GCF_951216825.1 Electrona antarctica | reverse complement strand
CGGAAGTAAAGCCTCCTCCACACTTCTGTTTTGTCTTTATTCTTTACAGTCGTGCAAATTTATCCTAATATAAATAGAAAGCATCTACGCATCTAAAGTTTGCTGCATTGCAGAAATGGACATAAAAATAAAAAAAAGCAATATTTTAAAATATATTTTTGTGAACGGAAATGACAAACATTTGTTGGATCGGGAGGTGTAGTTCCAGACTCTATATAGCATTCAGGAGGTGTAGTTCCAGACTCTATATAGCATTCAGGAGGTGTAGTTCCAGACTCTATATAGCATTCAGGAGGTGTAGTTCCAGACTCTATATAGCATTCAGGAGGTGTAGTTCCGGACTCTATATAGCATTCAGGAGGTGTAGTTCCGGACTCTATATAGCATTCAGGAGGTGTAGTTCCGGACTCTATATAGCATTCAGGAGGTGTAGTTCCGGACTCTATATAGCATTCAGGAGGTGTAGTTCCGGACTCTATATAGCATTCAGGAGGTGTAGTTCCAGACTCTATATAGCATTCAGAGATTGTGGAATAGTTGTCTGGCTATCGAGACGCCGAGGTGAGTTTGCAGAAGGTGTTCCCTGTCGCCTTGTGTGATTGGCTCAGCGGGGGATTTCGAACCGGTACACTTTGATATCGTCGCTGTCGGGTGGAAATCTCATATGTCCAAACCTGTTTTTTACCAGGATTACAACTCATAAATATGCAAAACAATAATCGGGAAATAGGTGCGATGTGGCGCGTTTTGAGCTTGTAGATCTGTTATTTTTTTAACCTTGTATGAGATACTGTAGTAGTACGATGCAGTAGGACAATGGTATTCAACCAGTGGTCCTTGAGGGGTTCCAGGTGGGGAGAGTTGGTAAATGGCCCCTGATTAGACAAAATCGTATCCAACGACATCAAAATAACCCAAAAGTCTTGGGTCTGAGAGGCTACATGTTACCAAATGGTCGCCCTGAAAAACCACTGAAGTAGAACATTAATTTGAGATAAGACGTTAGGACACGAATATGTGACCTTCTGGATAGTCATAACTAAAGCGAGCTATGCACAGAGCCTCCTTCTCCTCCTCCTCTCATAACTACAGCTATGCACAGAGCCTCCTTCTCCTCCTCCTCTCTTAAATACAGCTATGCACAGAGCATCCTTCACCTCCTAATACTGAACTACAGCTATGCACAGAGCCTCCTTCACCTCCTCCCTCTCACTGAACTACAGCTATATGCACAGAGCCTCCTTCACCTCCTCCCTCTCATAACTACTATGCACAGAGCCTCCTTCACCTCCTCCCTCTCATAACTACTATGCACAGAGCCTCCTTCACCTCCTCCCCTCTCACTGAACCTCCTCAACTCCACCCAACCTCTTCTCATTCTCTCCTCTCTCTGACAGTTCCCCTCCTCTATCCTCTTTCACCAATCTCGTCCTGTCCTCTTCTCTTCCTTCCCCTCCTCTCCCCTCCCCTCCTCCCCCCTCCCCTTCCTGTCCCCTCTTCTCTCCCCTCCCCTCCCCTCGCCTCCCCTCTCCTCTCCTCTCCTCTCCTCTCCTCTCCTCTCCCCTCATGTCCTCCCCTCTCCTCTCCCCTCCTCCCCCCTCATGTCCTCCCCTCTCCTCTCCCCTCCTCCCCCCTCATGTCCCCTCCTCTCCCCTCATGTCCTCTCCTCTCCTCTCCCCTCCCCTGTCCTCCTGTCCTCCCCTCTCCTCTCCTCTCCCCTCCTCCCCCCTCCTGTCCTCCCCTCTCCTCTCTCCTCCCCCCTCATGTCCCCTCCTCTCCCCTCATGTCCTCTCCTCTGTCCTCCCCTCCTGTCCTCCCCTCTCCTCTCCCCTCCTCCCCCCTCATGTCCCCTCCTCCCCCCTCATGTCCTCCCCTCTCCTCTCCCCTCCTCCCCCCTCATGTCCCCTCCTCTCCCCTCATGTCCTCTCCTCTCCTCTCCCCTCCCTGTCCTCCTGTCCTCCCTCTCCTCTCCTCTCCCCTCCTCCCCCCTCCTGTCCTCCCCTCTCCTCTCCACTCCTCCCCCCTCATGTCCCCTCCTCTCCCCCTCATGTCCTCTCCTCTGTCCTCCCCTCCTGTCCTCCCCTCTCCTCTCCCCTCCTCCCCCCCTCATGTCCTCTCCTCTGTCCTCCCCTCCTGTCCTCCCCTCTCCTCTCCCCTCCTCCCCCTCATGTCCTCTCCTCTGTCCTCCCCTCCTGTCCTCCCCTCTCCTCTCCCCTCCTCCCCCCTCATGTCCCCTCCTCTCCCCTCATGTCCTGTCCTCTCCTCTCCCCTCCCCCTCCTGTCCTCTCCTCCCTCCTCCCCCCTCCTGTCCTCTTTTCCTCCTTTGCTCTTTCTTCCGCTTTTCTCTCCCTCAGCTGTGGCGACCAAAAGGCCAAACGTCACTGCCTGATTTAAGAGGTGTGTGTGTGTGTGTGTGTGTGTGTGTGTGTGTGTGTGTGTCTGGAGTTATGGTTTTGAGATATTTAGCAAGCTCCTGTATCCTCAAACACACACAGACCTCTTAAATCAAGTAGCGACACCCATCAAGATTATGTATGTGTGTGTGTGTGTGTGCGCGTGTGTGTGTGTGTGTGTGTGTGTGTGTGTGTGTGTGTGTGTGTGTGTGTGTGTGTGTGTGTGTGTGTGTGTGTGTGTGTGTGTGTGTGTGTCTCAGGTGTCAGTTTACAGTGACCCGAGAGGAAAGGGGAGGAGAGCAGAGGAAAGGAAAGGAGAGCAATGGAGGGTATGAGTTATAATTAAACACCCTCATGCAACAGCTTGCACGTCTATAAGGGGTCCTGACTCCTGACTCCTGACTGACTGACTGGCTGACTAGTGACTGACTGACTAGTGACTGACTGACTGACTCTCTGTAACGATAGAGAAACATACCTGCACACCGTCTCTGCAAAAAACCTTTGTTAGAGACAGCACAACGTGATGAAGATGGTGTTTTTTTTTTACCCAGCACTCATCTTCAATTGGAACACAGGCCATAACAAGGAAACTCAGATGTGTGCATAGATTCTGTGGTGCTTAGCACCCCCTGGTGGCCACATCTACGGGGCCAGGTGACACAAGGATCACTTCACGTGGCTGCTCAACAAACAAGCAGAATGATCCAACAGGTTGTGTGAACTGTCCTACTCTCTTGCTCCTATATCCCCCCCACCTTCTCTCTCTCTCTCTCTCTCTCTCTCTCTGCACGTAGTTCTCAACCCAGCCACAGGGTGGAGTCGCACTCATCAGTCCCACAATAGGAAGCAAGAGAGCAGTCAGTGGAAAGTCACAGCAAGGACAGCGTTCCTGTCTTCCTCTCTCTCTCTCAGCCTGTCTGTCTTTCTGTCTTTCTGTCCACCTGTCTGTCTGTCTGTCTGTCTGTCTCTGTATTCAAGGGCGTATTTTCATTATGAGTCTGTCTGTCTGAAAAGACTGGAGGAAAGTAGTAAAGGAAACAATGAAAGGACGAAACAATTCTCTTCCTCTCTCTCACTCTGTCCATCTCTCTGCAGTGCGATCAGGCAGCAGCCTCTCAGCCAATCACAGCTTAGGATCCAGCTCCCAGCCCATAATAGGCTAATGGGATGCCTCGCCATGGCAACCAGGGCCCCAACAACACAGCCTTCTCTCTCTCTCTCTCCCCCTCTCCCTCTCATCTTGTCCTTCTCTACTTTCTTTTTCCTTTCTTTCACTCTCTCTCTCTCTCTCTCTCTGTCTCTCTCTCTCTGTCTCTCTGTCTCTCTCTTTCAAAATGGATTCCCTGCACACACTGCCTCTCTTTCCATCCCCCCCCCCTCCTCTTCTCACCCCTCTCCGCTCTGCTCCTCTCATTCTTATTTGGCCTCTTGTCCCCTCCCATCTTCTCCAGTGTGTTGTAAGATGGAGATCAACACACTATTGCTGTTATTGTTGTCATCAACTATTCAGCATCATCATAACCATCATCATCATAATATCAGATGAGTCAATGAAATCATTGTCATCACATCAACAAAGCATCTGTCTTTGTCATCCCCCTTCCCTCAATCATTCTCTCTCTGACCCCCCCACCCCCCACCCCCACCTCTCTCTCTGCCAACCCAGCTGCCCACACTCATTCCTCCCTACCCACACCTCCTCATACCATCACATAGAAGGGGGGGAGGGGGGGGGGGGGTAAACAAAGGAAAAGTTGCTCAAACAGAGCGAGAGAGAGAGAAGAAGATAGAAGCTGGATTTTATATACACACACAACACACCCTGACCCGCACTGAGAGAGAGGAAGTTAGCGTTTAACCCAGCCACCAGTCAAGCATGTTGAACACACACACACAGTATGTGTGTGTGTGTGTGTGTGTGTGTGTGTGTGTGTGTGTGTGTGTGTGTGTGTGTGTGTGTGTGTGTGTGTGTGTGTGTTGATTAGAGGGAGGGATGGGGGGTGGGTCAAAGTCATCTTCCCACATCCTGTGTAACCTCCAGACTGCAAGACCGAGCTGTGCGCGTGCACACAGGCGCACACACACACACTTATCAGTGATGGCCAGTCATCCCCATTACATTCAACGGTCCCTGTAGTGTGTGTGTGTGTGTGTGTGTGTGTGTGTGTGTGTGTGTGTGTGTGTGTGTGTGTGTGTATGCTCATGTACAGTATATGTCGGTGGTTTTCAACCAGTGGTCCGGGGACCACCAGTGGTCCTTGAGGAGGTTCCCGGTGGTCACCAATATGCACAGGTATGAATGATGCACAAGCACACACACGACACACATATTCTTATAGATCTTTAACTTGAGAGCGTAAATTGACACATAAAAAAACATTTCATAAAAAAAAATGATTTTACAATCATATCCAACGACCAATACAATATTTTTAGTTTTGGATCTGAGAGGCAAAATCTCACCAATGGCGAGATTAAATAGCAGATCTACAAGCTCATAGCGCGCCACCGAGTGGCGCGCTATGAGCTTGTAGGTCTGCTATTTAATGCCCAATAAATAATGGGCCTTGATATGAGAAGGGTTGAAGACCACTGGTGTATGTG
>NC_136801.1:24086064-24104839 GCF_951216825.1 Electrona antarctica | reverse complement strand
CTCTCTCTTTTCCTCTTTTTTATTTTTTTTAATTCTTCTTCTCTTTTTCCCTCTATCGGCTACTCTTTTTTCTATGGGTGGGAGGGGGGTGGGGGGTACTTGGGAGTAGGGGGAATACTGGTGGGGTTTCCTTTTATAAAGAAAAAAGAGAAAGATCCACAAACATGCAACGACTACCATGAAACGCACCTACTGGTAAATATATATATATGTACCATGTACTTATGTATGTATTATGCAATGTGTCACTGCAAAGATGTGGAATACAAATTTAAATAAAAAAATTAAAAAGTATTGTATCCACCACTGGTGGGGCCCCACCCCTCAGGTGAACATAGTGCACCATGAACAGTGAACAACACAAAAACTGCATTTCAATCCCTCTCTCTCTCTCTCTCTCCAAACAGGGATGTTGTGCTCGCTCGCCGCTTCAGGCAGAACCAAAAGAAAAGGTTGAGAGGAAGAAGAGAGGTGAGGTTGAAAGAGAGATGTGTAGAGAGAGAGGTTATGTATGGAGAGGAGAGAGAAAGAGAGAAGGGAGGCCATTGTTTCTCCACTTCCTCCATCTCTAAACCCTCCTCTTCGGATGAGAGCCTGTTTCACTTCCTGTTCTCTGAACTCTCCTCACTCCTCTCCTCCTCTGTAATAACGACTTGTTTTCCCCCCCTCTTCTTCCCTCCTTCAAGCCCGCTTCTCTCTTTCTCCATTCTGTCTCTCTGTCTCGTCTCTCTCTGTCTTTATGAAGACAGTTTGTCACCGAGAACAAAGGACACAAACACAGATAACTACGAACTGGAGAAATGAGAACATCACTCTGTGAAGAGTGTGTGTGTGTTTGTGCACGTGCGTGCGTGCGTGTCTGTAGTGTAGTGAGTAAAGGACACAAACTCATCTTTTCTTCACCTCCCCCACAGGTCGCTGCCTCCATTTTCTCTCCCTCTCTCTCTCTCTGCATTCTTTCACAGTGTGATGGAGGCAGACTTTGGACCCGCAGTAAATACAGCCTTTATTTGCTACAGGCCGTGAACAGCCTGGAGGTTGGCTGTGTGTGTGTGTGTGTGTGTGTGTGTGTGTGTGTGTGTGTGTGTGTGTGTGTGTGTGTGTGTGTAAAACACAGAGATAGAGTGAGAGACAGGCCACATGGGATGAGAGACATGAAGTGATGTATGTGTGTGTGTGTGTGTGTGTGTGTGTGTGTGTGTGTGTGTGTGTGTGTGTGTGTGTGTGTGGCAGTAGTTAGCACCAAGCTGCTTATCAGCGGGACACTCACACCACACCCCTACGTGCGCACACACACACACACACACACACACACACACACGCGCACACACACACACACACACACACACACACACACACGCACGCATCCCATACAACAGGTCTGGCCTACATATTAACTGCTTTGTCAAACTGCTAACTCAACTCAACCCTCTCTCCATCTATCCCTCCATCATCTGTACAGTGATACATCCCTCTGTCCATCCGTCCATCCATCCATCCATCCGTCCGTTCATAAAGTCACATTAATTTACAAATTAGCCAACATTTACCAACAGTTACTCCACAAAGAAATGACACAGTACTATAGGTCTATGTTGGTTTTACATTTACGTTTTTTTCTTTTTCTTTTTTTTAAAGTTTATTTGTACTGCTATATGCTTTCTTTCATGCACGTCATCTCTTGCCATCTATAACTTCCAAACAGCCAACAGTATTCAGTTCTAATTCTAAACCTCTAAACCTAAAATTCTAAACCTGAAAAGGCTGGTCCCTGCATGACTGTTGATTCAATCAACTGACTGATCAGACCACAAACTCCTATGAATATCACTCAAGTAATGTTATGATCTAACCAATCATTTGATTACCTATGGTGTACTTGTTTTGAAATGGTTGAGTGTGTCTGTCTTTAGAGACATCCGTCATTTGTTTTTAAATGGATTATGTGACCTAAAATTCTCCATAGAAGACGTTATGCAATCAAACACACTTTATATACGATTAGCTATATTTACACTAGCTAACATGTTATTTACAGCATATTCACTGCTATATAAAGAGAGCTGTGTGCATGTCCGTGTGTGTCTGTGTGTGTGTCTGTGTGTGTGTGCCGTGCGCGAACGCATGCACGCACGCAGACACACATGCACCAACTGTGCTGTCTCACCCAACCAGGACTAAATTTAAACATATCACCAGTAGTAAACCACAGGCAGCCATGGGAGGGGGGTCTCTGTGTGTAGTGGTTGAGCGGGTGGGCTATGCATGGCCAGGGATGGCCAGAGAGAGTGTGAGTGTGTGTGTGCACCCATGACTTTATGTGCATGTATTTCTGGATCTTCCCACAAAACTCGCAAACTTGCAAGTTTTGCATGATGTCCGTCAAATAACACAGCATGAGGGAGACAGTGTGTGTGTGTGCGCGTGCGTGTGTGCGTGCGTGTGTGTGTGTACATGTGTGTGCATACGTGCGTGCGTGTGTGTGTGTGTGTACACGATGTGCTTGTGCGTCCTACTTTAGCTCTATTCAGTCTACGTCTCAAATTACAGTCATCCTACTTGTCTCTCTTCTTGATGCATCCCTCTCTCTCTCTCGCTCTCCCTCTCCCTCCCTCTCTCTCCCTCTCTTTCATGAAGAGACTCACACTTTAACTTCCAGTTCCGTTCATAAGATTAGATTTGAAACACACTGGCTAACATAAGCGACGCTGTTAGCAGCGCGTTAGTTGCCAAAACACAGGGCCAAATCTTCAATTGCCACCTTAAAACACAAACTCTTTTGTGAATCCATCATTATTCAGAAAGAAGGCAAGTAGGGGATCCTGTGCCTTGCTCGAACACAGTTGGTCGAGGGTCAACTATAAATAGCATTGAAGGGAGAGGCTTTTGTTTTTGTCAGAAACCAAACCTGTAAGTTTAAATGATAAAACTAGAAGTTAGTGCTACAGACAGTGTCGTTAAAATACAGATCAAGGTACAAGGTTTAACTTTATTAGCTCAAATGGCGAACAAGACAGAGACACTGCTTTGATGATAGAGAAATGCGCTTAAATACTCGTCTACATTCAATGTCAAATGTAATTACACCTAAACTTACGGATCTCATCTGTGTTAACCTTCACAACCACTCAAAATGTCAGTAACACTTACTTTCCATCCACACTTGACTTGGGCTAGTGTTTTAGGTATGTTACGTTTTACTAACCACTTCAAATGTTTAGAAAAATGTCATATCGGGCCCATGCCATGACCCCACTAGTAGAATAGATAAGTACCTGAGGAAATAAATTCCATCAAATAGAAAACAAATGTTTAATAAGTAGTGAAAATAGCTGATCTACCAGCTCATAATGTGGCACGACTAGTTTGGGTCCCGGGCAAACGTTTAATGTCACAGGCTATAAAGTTTGGGAACCACTGGTCTAAACTGTCTAAATGACATCCTCTGATGTGTGGCAAGGCTAACAATACAAGTCCAACATGATCACAGACAAACCATTTAATTGATCTTCGTATTCCTACTGCAGATCCATCACTTTATTTGTCAAATGCATGCACTGCATATTCCCAAAATAGAGACTGCCCTGTTTGTAAACACAGTGAGTATAGTACTGAACCAACAGATCTATTAATACTCATGAACTGCCCATAACAATCTCACCTCAAACCACACACGTTAAGAAACATTTTGTTTGACCAGTATTAAGAAATGTTTGACTTGTGGACAATGAGTCATCTCTGTTGTTAAGACCCTGTCACCCCAAACGCTGTACACAGCACACATTATGTCACCAGCAGGGCTGGAAGTATCAAAACAAAGTAAACAAGTAATTATTGAGTTCATGAAATGAACTCTTTACAAATGAAGTCTTTGCAGCCTGCATGCATGCTCCCTCTGTAGCTAATTTATATGACTATGCTACTTTCCTTTAATCACAAGGGCGCACAAAATGTTTATTTTTTTAAATTACACAATTATGGTGCTTTTCGTCACTTGGTCACCACATTATACTAACTCTGTCACATGTATACCGTTCATTCCAGTGGTGTGAAGTCACTAAGTACATTTACTGAACTACTGTATTGTAAAGAAATTAGGTATTTGTACTCCAATTTCCAAATGCTTTTACTTTTACTCCACTACATTTGAAAACTTTAGTTACTAGTTACAAGCTCACAAATTGTGAGCTTGTAGAGCTTGAGTAATGAGAGTAATGAAAGTAAATTTCTGATGCCAATACTTTTGTACTTTATATAAGTAAGTTTGGAATACCAGACTTTTACTTGCAACACAGTGTTCCTACATACGTATTGATACTTTTTACTTAAGTAAAAGACTTGAGTACTTTTTTCCACCACATGGATCCCGTTCATTCCAAATCCAAACCACAGTTAAAGGACGAGAGAGAGACCTGTGCAAGCATGTTAAAGATGGGATGGTGAGGTCACAACGAGTCAGGGATGACACCGCCACACTCAGCGCTTACTCAGCACCCATGATAACACACAAAGTAAAGCTGGGCTTCCATTTTGGATTGACCTACTGTCTGTCTCCTCTCCTCCCCCCCCCCTCCTGCTTGCCTGCCTGCCTGTTCCTCAGGTTGCTCTCCCGAGTCAGGAATTTGAAAAGCGTTCAACCTCATTCCTCTCTCTCGTCTTCTCTCCCTCTCATCAATCTCACAAACACACCGCGGCCACAAGTCGAGTTAGCTTAGCCAGCTGCCTTTAGCTTAGTCAATAGTCAACACCTTTGCTCTCCCTCTCTCTCTCTCACACACACACACACACACACACACACACACAGAAAAAAACTAGAAACTACCGGTAGACAGTTTCAAAATCGCATCCCTTTCCCTCTCAAGTATCCCTCTTACGCCCTTGTTTTTGTGAAATTGGACTTTGAAGCAGCAGCAGCAGTGTGATTCAGTGTGATCCATCCGTAACAGTAGAGCTTCCTGGTGACACTGTGGTGTGTGTCTTTGTACTGGGAGGATGGGGGGGGGGTGGGAGTGTGAGAAACAGAGACCATTTGGCCAAGCTAACGACTTTAAAACACCCTCCCCCGCGCACACAAACGCACCTCTGCCTGCTGACTGTCTTGTCTGTCCTAGTTTCTATCCCCCCCCCCCCCCCCCACGCCAGTCCACCATAGTTTTGAGAGCCACAGCCCTTCCCTGTGACACCTTTAAGCACGGTGTTAATTTAAATGTGTGAAGGTCTCATCCTCCTCCTCACTGATCAACCAGGCAATCAGCCACTTGTTGCTCAGGGGTTGCCTTCTATACTGGCTACTTTAGCAAGTAACCAACCTTAATAACTGAGCTACAAGCTCACAACACATAAGGATTTGACAGGTTGCAAGCTTCTATTTTTAAATACGTTTTTAGGTCGGCTATTTTATCATGACACCATCGTACGACTAAGCAATAAGTCAGCATAAAATAGGTTTGGCATTATACTCTACTTGCCACTTTGGCAAGTAGCCAACCATCACCTGTTTGGTTGTAAACATTCTCTTCTACCATCCCCCGACACACCCCGTACTCTCCTCCTCTGTTTCAAACACCTGAAATTAGACACTTCTTCCCTCCATCCTCCATTTTCTCCCGCTGTATTAACTTCTCGTCTGTTAACCTCCTTGCCCCCCACATCCTCCTCCATACCTGCTGCTGTAAACCATCACTGTCACCTCCTCTCCTCCTCCTCCCCACACCTTTCTTGAACCGTTAAGTTAACCCAATCTTCTCTCTTCTCCCACCATGCCCTCCTCCTGTCCAGCCGCGCAGGGGACAGAACATAATCTTATCTATAAAAGGCAGGTCTATAAATAGTAGCTGGGCAGAGAGAGAGAGAGAACCAACAGGCATCAACTCATCTGCTGATATTGAAAGGGGGTCCGTGCACGCGTATGTGTGTGTGTGGGGGGGGGGCTCCTAAACCTCAGTGAGCAATTACCAGGGCAGGATCAGTATCAGAATGTCTTTAATGTTAGAGTACGGTGGCCTGTATGGGATGTTTGTCGGGGACTCCGGGTACAGCAGTGTGCTGTCACAAAGCATGCACACACACGCACGCACACACACGACAACTCTGTCATATAAATTATGCTTTAATGCTGCAGCTAATTAGCATGCTGACCTGCATGTTAGTTTTGATGCTATCACACAGTTTAGCAACAGCCGACTCTGTATGAAGTGTATTCATTTATTATTAATTATTATCCGTTTATTTTTTTCCGTTCACCTTTTTGACAAATTATAGAATATGGAAGTGGTGTTTTGGAACCCAAACCCCTGACACTTTGGGTAGGTGATATTTTAAATCCATTAACAGTCCTCTGAACCAACAAATGACTGGCTGTGCTACCTAAATAGATGGCATCAGCAGATTAGCAGACTAAGCTAATTGAAAAAGAAGCGATAGAAGAGAGGGAGGGAGAGACAGACAAGATGAGAAGAGGAGGAGGGGTGGAAAATGATGCACAGAAAAAGAGGGAAAAAGACAAACGGCAGGCCAATGACCCGAACCGTCGTAAATAAATACAAAACTGAGCTTCCTCGCATGTGCAAAGTTTTTCTTGCATGCTTCACAACTTAACCTCTTCTAGTGACAATTTGAAGGCCAGGAATTGGGTACGCGGTTAAGAGTGTACAAATGAGATTTGTACACTACTCTCCGAGTTAAAGGAACGCTGAGAGTCTTACTGTGCGTGTTGACATGAGTTGGTGTTTTTAACTAGTGTGGGTCATTATGATTCATCACATGACAGTCAATGGACAGAGAGGGACACAGGGATGGTGAAAGGAGAGAGAGATGGATAGAGGGAAGGGATGATGGGACTGGATGGATAAATGCAGAGGGACCGAGGTATAGGGCTAGGGCTGTCTATCGATGATCTTTGTAGCAATTATTCTATCGATTACTTTTCCAATTAATCGAACAACAGAGAAGCATGTTTTTCTTCATAGCATGACAGTGTCACCATGCAGACATTTTGAAAATAGCAGATCTACAGGCTCATCTTTCTCTCTTTTCTTTTCAACTTTTCACCTATAATGACATGCCTCAAAGAGCGATAGAATATTAATCAATTGTCTGCATTAATTGATTATTATATATATTTTTATAATCAAATCAATTAAAAAAATGTAATCAATCAATTTTAAATCAATTGAATGCACCACTATAGAGACATTATGGGGGGGGTAGATGCAGAGGGCTAGAGTGATGCAGAGTGATAGAGGGAGGGAGGGAGGGGGAGGGGGACTTAAGGAGCACTAATATGGAGACAATAGTCTCTGAGGGAGGAAGAGACCTTTTAATTATCCTGCTACAAACGGCTTCCCTATGGTGAGCACATGGCCCAGTAGAATACAAACACACACACACGCGCACACACACACACACACACACACACACACACATGACACATGTACAGTACACTACTACACACACACAATTACAATCTTACTTTGAACAAACACGCTACAAATCTTCATCTAATTAAACTTCTGCTTTTTGGAGGAGTGCTGGACACAACAAATAACAATTATATGCATTGTAAATCTCCCTAAACCAAAAATGTAAGCTGGCAACTATAGTTTGTTTTAACTCTGGGTAAAGTGGTATCTCTTTCTCTCTGTTTCATCACCTGTAAAGAAAAGCAAAACAAGCATCCCTCCCTCTTTCCATCCATGCATCCCTTGCTTTTCTGTTCTGTTCTCTCTGTTCAGGCTCTGTCATGTCTTTACACGATCATGACTGCAGGCAGTGTGTGTGTGTGTGTGTGTGTGTGTGCTCGCTCGCTGTGTGCCACAATTCCCACAAAAGCACATGCAACAATGGAGGATGAAACATCCTTTATATTATATAAAGGATTTGTGTGTGTGTGTGTGTGTGTGTGTGTGTGTCATAATCAGACACACTATCACAACAAACAACCAACACCTCACAAACAAAACATTACAGAACCAATCCCAAGTATCCACTCACTGCAAACTAACAAATACATCCAGTTGTGCAATGAGGAAGCCAACATCCACATCACGAAGGGGCCCTCGGCCACTCTGTCAGAGCACGTACGCACACACACACTACCATGTTGCCATGCTGGAAGATGAGAATTCATCAAAAAGGAAGGAAAAAAAACTCTCATCAAGTTCACCCGAGGAAATCACATGAGGAATCCACACACACACACAATTTACTTTGATGCTTTGATTAAACTGCCCCCCCCCCCCACACACACACACACACACATAAAACCCCATACATTTTTATCATTTATCATCCATCAGTAACCGCTGTCACTTATAATGTGGAGTGGAAGGGCAAGTTAATGCACCCTCCCCTCCCTGTGTGTGTGTGTGTGTGTGTGTGTGTGTGTGTGTGTGTGTGTGTGAGAGAGAGAGAGAGATCTGCGCCTGTCGCCGAGGGCCTCACTCGCTCGGCTTCAGTGTAGAATTTCGTAATGGAATGCGAACTGCTCATCCGGATCTCAACTCCTCCTGCCTCCTTCCGAGAGGAGAGGAGAGGAGCAGGAGGAGAGGTTGACAGAGAGAAAAGGGAACGAGGAGAAGGAGGAGGAGACAGAGAGAGAGATGAAGGGAAAGAGGAACAACACATCGACGGGCGAGCGCTTTACCAGCTGTCCACAAGATAGCCATCATAAAAACAAATCATGTACGAAAACTATCAACACGTTGCATCCTTGAAACTTCAGCAACTATTTTTAAAGTTCCTACACGGCAGCAACGACAAGCTACACCCCCCACACAGGGAGGAGACGAGAGAGGCAGAGAGAGGGAGGAAGGGAGGGAGGAAAAAATGCCTAGCAACCATTATCTAAGCAGTATACGGGGCTACGTTTCAGTTCCCCCAGAGACGGAAAGGGAAGAAAGAAGGAGAGAGAAAAAAAACACACACCCATCAATGCATCACCTCTCTTCTCCGCCATGAGGCTGGAGAAACTTTGACAAAAGTTACAGAGAGAAAACTAGCCTATCAATTATTGACCCGAACAAGCGATAAGACGAAGGTTTTATGCGATAAAACTAAAAAAGCCCCACAGCAGCATCCCTGCCTAATTACCACTAAACATTCTATATCAACCCCCAGCCACTGTGTGTCAAAAAGTTAGACCAGTCGATGTGAAGGTGACTAGAATAGCTAGTAAAGCAAAAAAACATTACAACGCTTTTTTTAAAAGGAGGGATGATGAGGATGTCGAAACAGTTTTGTAGCAATGGCTGGCTGGTGAGAGAGACAGACAGAGAGAGAGGAGGGGGGGAGGAGTGGATGCAACAGGCGGCGTCAACCGGTCGAGGAGGGGAGGAAAAAATAAACTCTATCTTCCAACTTTTAAAGCCCCCCCCCCCAACACTGACTGATTGACACAAACCGATGATGATGACCCCCCCACCTCCTCCAGGTCACACGCACCAAAACAGCCTCTAGTTTCTTCAGTTAAAGTTTACTTCTGGTATGTGTTCGTTTTTTTTCTTCCCCCCTGACAAGGTCATACACACAGCGGACTGTAGCTTTAACAAACACATGGCATGGTAGAGAAGCGAGGCTCTGATCAAAGTGCACCCGAGATATGATGAAGATATGGATGCTCCGGGTTCGACTTTGACCGCCTCCCCTCCCCCATCCATCATCATCATTAAATAAATAAATACATTAACTAATGCAGCCGAAACTTTACCCCCCCCCCCCCCCCCCCCACCACCACGGAAAGGGAGGCATGATTAGCAGTATATGTCGGTTAAAAGTTACGTGTTTAAAAGTTAAGTCTATCGAGGCTACTTTTAACAGCAACCATCCCACAGACATTACAGTAGGCTACAGGTCTCCCCTCTCCTCATCAATCGAGCGAAACCCCGTTTAATAGGAACCAAACTTTATACAGAGAATGCCAACAACAACAACCAACCGTCCGTAATCTAATCAAACAAACAAACGACAACTTTGTGGCGTTTTTGGGACTGACTTGTTTTAAAGCGTCGTTTAAGCTAAATGTGCGAATGAGGAAGGAGAGAGAGAAGAGGGGGTCAAATTCCACCGCTTGAGAGACACTCACGCACCGCACGGATGAGCAGCATCAGCACGCAGACCAGACCAGACCGGGCCGCGGCGATGGCTAAAACAAACTCACCCTCCTCCACACACACACTGACACACACACATCCCTGCCTCTCAGAACTGAAACTCGCAACTTTTTTCAGTTTGATAGCAACTCTGTATCCATAAAAAAAAAAAACAACTCCCACCACCACGACAGCAGCCCACGCGCACATCACACCACGCACCCCCGCACACACGTCGACGACACCGCAGCGGCGAGTGAGTGAGTGCGGCGTGGATGCGACCGAATAAAAAAAGTTTTTTAAAAGGATAAATTAAAGGGAAAGAAGGGGAGAGAAGGAAGGAAGAAAAAACCCAGCGACTTACGCTTGACTTTGTTGGGGTTGAGCTGCTTGCGCCGAGACATCGCGGTGTGGTGGTGCGATGACGACGAGAAGTAATAATGAGGATGATGATGATGGCGGTGATGTTGAGGATGGAATTTAGAAAAAAAGAAAAAAAAAAGAGAAGCTGCAAAGTTGTTCCGGAGAGAGAGGAGGAATCAAAATGGCGTTTCTTCTGAAGGATGTGCAAAGTCCGACAAACTTTGTTGGTCTCCTCCTCTCTCCTCTCTCGTCTCCTCTCTCTTCTTCTCCTCTCTTCTCTCTACTCCTCCTCCTCCAACTCCTCTTCTCCTCCTCCAACTCCTCCGCATGAATTAATCCCCTCGAAACGAGCCGGCCGGGGGAAAATGTAACGAGAAATTACCTTAAAAAAAAGAAGAAAAAAAAGAAGAGAGACTTGTTGCTGGATGGAGGTGAGAGAGAGGAAAATAGTTTTGCTTAATTCGCTTTTCCTCCTCCCACTGGACTCCCAATGCGCTGCTGCTGCTCTCTCCCTCCCTCTCCCCGTGTCTCTCTCTCTCTCTAAACCTGATAAGTAAAGCGCATCACGTGTTTGGTCTCTGGTCTCCTAGGGATGTGGCCGAGAGGCGAGAGGCTGCAACGACTCACTGCAAGCATCTCTGTGTGAACGCATGGGGGGAGGAGGGGAGGGGGACGGCGAAAAAAAGACGGAAGGGGTAAGAGAGAGGGGGGCTGGCTGGGGGAGAGAAAAAAAAAGTTGTTTCTTCTTTTTTTGGGAAGGAGGAGGACTTTACAGCGTGGTACCCTCGATCTGCACACTTAGCTCTCTCTCTTTCCGTCTCCCCCCTCTCTCTTCTCTCACTCTTTCACGAGTCACGACGAACGAAGCAGGACAAGAAAAAAAGTTGAATCCCAACCAACACCTTTTGGGTCTGCTGCTGCAACCCGGACCATGCAGCTAGATTGATAAGACTCCCTAACTTGGCTCAAATTGGCTGTCCTGTGTGGGAACCTGTTTGATTAAATGCTTGGTGGGGACCTGAACGTTGAAACCTATTCATTTAACCTTAAGTTTCAGTTCAAGTTGGGTTTTTAGCAGATCTTTAAAATCCTCCATGCCAGTCAGTGTGAAAAATGTGTTGTGTTGTTTTTTTTGCAGTAGGCCTACTATAATGTTCTTCCCACATTCCTTCAACCCTCATCTCCAGATCCACACCAGCCCCAGACCCCTCCCCGTTGCGACCACTAGGGAAGTCTACTTCATCCTATAGTCCAAGTGGGTCCAAGTCGCGTTGTGATTGGCTGTCTGGTTGTCGTGGGATACACACACACGCTGTGTCCTGTGATCTTTGATCACTATCTGGAATCTTTAGCGTGGACGGCAGACAGCGAGGCAACCTGTTTGTTTGGACTAGATAATGATGATGTTGTTTTTTCTTCTGGGAGGGAGACCCTTAAAAAGGCATCAATTAACTTGAAAAGAAAGTTAACAACGATAATCCGTCATTTTAACACATGCGAACAAATAAATCTATACATTTGCACAGACCCAATAGTCAGAATTTATATAAATAATATGCATTTTATTTTATGTAAATATTGGTTCATTTATTATAAAGTTGACCTCTCCCACAGTTCCTCACTGGAGAGGAGCACGCACAGAAAAATAAAGATGATAATAATAATTATGATAATAACTTTACACCCTATCCTATAAGCTGTGATGCGATAATAAAGTTGATTCTGACTCTGAAACTGTCAGCGGTTGCCTAACAACCAACTTTCCAATCACATCAGGCCGACCATCGCCCGGGCTATGGGATCTAGACAGAGACTCATCCTCCCCGCTGTCTGTCTGCTGCAGCCGTGCAGGAAGCGCCTGGCCCAGTTGTCGGACTCGGATAGCCTACATACATTATTATTCCCATATTTTCCTTGTGTATTTGATCTATTTATTTCTGTAGTCATGTCAGTTTAGTTGTCCTGGACGTTTTAAATATGTAATAGTTAGATTTTTTCCAGTTTGAAGTTTCCCTGCTCGAGCAACGCAACAAGTTCTCTGTTCTGTGTCTGGTGCTGGTCTAGGATTGGTGGTGGTTGCCTGGCAACGCCAGCTCCCTGGACAACTAATAGCCTATATAACTTTGGTTACTTTTCGGTGCCTTGGATGTCGGCTGCAACAACTGACATAGGTCTAGTATAGGCTATACCTCCAGGTCCAACTTAACCCTACGTCTATAGCCCAAAGAAAGGAAAATATGTGTATAATTTATCCCCAAAATAGGGACACTGTGTGTGATAGCAGATGAGTGGCGTGCGTGCACACCTCAAGAAAAGAACAGACAGACAAAAACCTCCTCCCTTCTCTTCTCCCAATCCTCTGTATATTGTATCTGTTCCAAAAGGTTATGAGATAGTAGTACTGTGGGTGATTTCATCACTGTCCATTTGACAGATGGAAGAAGTAGGCTACCCACATGTACTCACATGTTTTACTTAAGTAAAAGTATCAATACCCTATTGTAGAAATACTCTGTTCCAAGTACAAGTTCGGTGTTCAAAATTTAGTTGAGTAAAAGTACACAAATATTGGCATCAAAATAGCCTATAGCCTATAGTAGGCCTACCAAAAGTAAAAGTATAGGCCTATAGGCCTACTCATGATGCAGAAGGTCCCATTCACAAGTTTTCTTTGAAATATTTTCAAATTGCCAACTATAGGCTACAGGTTTGAAGTGGCTTTAAATTGTAATAATAGCCTCATCAAATTTTACAAGTTAACTCAAGTTTTCAAATAGGCCTAATTACAGTGGAGTAAAAGTACAATGTTTTTCTCTGAGATGTAGTGGAGGAAGTAAGTGTTGAACATTGGAAATACTCTAGTAAAGTTTTAAAAAGTTGAGTAAATAGTTAATTCCCACCTGTGCAAATGGACCATTTTGTACAGTTAAATTAAAACAGATGGATTTTGGTCTGTTAACTTGTAGGTCACTGCATGTGACATTGTGGCTGATCACATGTGTGTGTGCATTGAGAAACAGATAAGTAAAGTGGGGTAGTGTTGTTGATAGGTGAAATACAGACAGCAGTGGTCGAGGTATATACGGTTGCTAAGGAGACATAGCCATGGTCTGAACCATGCGTTGCAGCCATACACAACACTCCACACTATACTCTGCACAGTGTACAGCGGTCTGCACTTTACTGAAGTTGGTCTGAACTCTGCGTAGTCCCAAAAGCACATAGGCCTGGTTCGCACACGCGCACGCACACACACACACACACACACACACACACACACACACACACACACACACACACACACACACACACACACACACACACACACATGCAAAGAGAGAGGCAAGGACCAGGTGATAGTTAATGACATTACCCTAACAACACTCATCCAATCATTTGTTTTGACAGCACATCAGACAATGATTGTAACCCCCCCCCCCCCCCCCCCCCCCTGAAACCAGAAATTATTCAGTCCTAAAGATCCACAATCCACATCACCAGTTTAACCAGTTTGATTGATGCACTGCTCAAATTAAATGCTAATGTTACGTATAATGTGTAATCCGACACACCCTCACCCATAGTGAGGGTGGGATACCAGTCAGGAGGGGGAACTCATACAGGATACAGGATAAGTGAAATTGAAGAGGGATACCAAGAAACTGGATGCGAAGAAGACCTGTTAGTGAACAAACTCTCTAGCAATCATTATCAGAATAGGTAAAGCTTTAACTTGTTAATAAAACACTTTTTCTTTAAACCAAAATATAATACTTATAGTAGGCTACATCATCACTTATCAAATGCCAGGCCCATAACACCATCTTAAATATTGTAACTTTTATTTAACTTTTATTTCAAGCATATTGGAGTGAGATTCAGGATGTGTTGAGGGAGCACACTGTACAAAACTTAACATTGCAAGTTTGCAACCAAAAAGTTGCCTGCCCTTCCCTGCCACCCAGGCCTTACAAAAGTGTGTGATGTTATTTATTGGACAGTAACCATGGCTCCGGTAGCCGTCGCTAGGGGGGAGAAACCATCGTAGCTCCACCAGCAACAAAAGGGTGGATTCATCCGCGGAGGAGGAGAAAGAGGAGGAGGAGTGGAGGACGAGGCGAAGAGGTATCCCAACTCAAGATGGAGGGGGACCGGTTTGAGCACGCTGCCTCGTTGGTGCGTGCGTTCCGTGCGCGCACATCGGAACCGTGCGTGAGGCGGGCCGGCGGCTGTGAGTCGACGCAGTTGTTGCTGAAACACTACGCCCCTCGAGTGTGTGCGTGTGTGTGTGTGTGTGTGTGTGTGTGTGTCTCTCTCTCTCTCTCTCTCTCTCTCTCCTCCTCCATTGGAGAGCTGTTCACAGTCAGTCACATGAATCCAACACCTGTCGGTGGTGTCTGGGATGACAAGCACATGCTGCTCGTGTTCTCAACTGGCCCAGCGGAGGAGAGAGAGAGAGAGAGAGAGAGAGAGAGGCAGGCAGACACGTTCGTTCGTTTGTTTCATTCGTCCATCCTCCCCGTGTGAAAGTCGGTAAAATTCAACGACGCCTTTATGTAATACCGGTATATAAACTTATCAGATGTAATTTAAACTAATTTGTCGACACAATGGCGCACATGTTGTAACTTTTTTAAAGCGTGATGGCGAGCATTCTGTCGAGTTTGACTTTGTTGAACGCGTCTACTTTGTGGGGAGGGAAGGAAGAGGGGAGGATGTCGCATGTCGACATGTGCTCCTCGCTGGGAAGGAGGAGAAAGATAAGGAAGGATGGGGGAGGGAGGGGGAGGAATGAGGAGGGGGAGGGGTGAAAAACCGGTTTCCAATGGTGACGGATGATTTGTAGGTAACAGTTGTTTGCCTTGCCTGCCCTGCTCTGCTCTGCACTGTAGAGGCATATTACACACACACACACACACACACACACACACACACACACACGTACACACACACACACACACACACACACACACAGAGGCAGATAACATGTAATGGAGTTTGGAACTGATAAACCTGGGGCGCAGTTACAGAATGCATCGGCTGCATAAAACGACCTGGTCTAATGTGTAACTTATCACAGCAAAAATAGTTTATGCAGTTCAGTATTCCAAACTTTGGCATCTTAGAAAAAGTCTAAGTAAAAGTTAGACTTAACTTTATGTAAAACAAACACACAAGGTCGTTCAATTCCTATGTACTTGAGAAAGACTAAATCCACACAATAACTCTGAGTCATTGTGCATAGGCATGTGGAACATCAGCTGAAAGCATCACATGAAAACAGTTTAACTTTTACAATACAGTGTATCTGTCCTTCAAGCATGCAGTCCACTGCTGCAAAACAGGTTAATGATTACAACGGCCTGCATAAGGTTCCATGCTTTCAGCTTTATGCTTGATGGGTTAGTCAGGCATATGAAACTATACAGTTATACATCTGATCATATGGAATACAGCCATATGAAACTGCTGGCATACAAACTATGCAGGCATAATAAATACAGGTGTATTATACCACAGTTCCATCTGATCAGGGTCTTTGAACTAAACTGTTATAATGTTGCTCCTTTCATAGAAAATGGAGGACAAACACAGACTTGAACAACCCCTAGGTGAGATTTGAAAGTCTCACTTTCAAAACAGTGTTTGTGTTGACATCAAATCTCATTTGCTTATCCAATGAGATCATTGTTGGGTTCTTTACAACTGCAATGAGTAAAAACAATCACACCCGTGTGAAGTGAGGGCCTGAGGGGTGCTCTTATCGTCGTACAAGACATACATCATGACGTAAAATAGACACTATGCCTATTTGCTCAGACACTATGATGTAAAATTCTCCATTCATTGTCAATGGGAATTTAATGTTTGTTTAAGACGAAGTTTGTGGACGGTAACCAAAAGCTGGACGTAGGAGGGGATAGCGGCACTCAAATAATGTTTTTGTATGGTGATAACTGATAATACAATATAACTACAATATTCGCAATTCTGGGAAATTGTTTGGTACAGTACAGTACAGTACAGTACAGTACAGTATGAGTTGAGTCACAGACTAAGGTTCTGTGACCATCCTCTGGCAAGGATGTTTTGATGATTGATTTGACCTCTATGGACCCTTTATACAAGATTTAGCCCCCAGGTCCCTCGCAAAAATCCCAGCATTTTTTGCTAGAGGGCCAAATTCAAAATGGCGCCCGGCAGCATAGCAAAAAATTAACTTTTGATTTAGATGACGTAGATTCTACGTCATCTGGATCAAAAGTAAATTTTTGGCTATCAACCCCCAATCATTTGGGTTGATAAATAAAGCTGGGCAATTGAATTACTATAGTCTCTCTGGACTGGTTGCCACACTAACTAGCACATCTGCAGTGTGTGTGGAGATTGAGAAATGTTGGCCCCTGGTGTCAAGTAGCATAGACTGGTTGATAATGTCAATAATGTTACTTGGGCAACTATCTTTCACATTGGATACAGTGTGTGAATGAGTGCCTGTTTGTCTCTCAAACACGACAGAGTCGGCAGAAGACGACATTGCAGCTCTAATCGTGGGCACTTTCTTGGGCACTCCTCGCGGGGCTCAAGCATTTCACGCCTTGGCTTGTATTAAGTGTTGAATGTGTTGAGTTTAGATTTGGATTCGTTTTCAATGTATTTAATGGTGTTTTCAACATTAAAGTCTACACTACACGGTCCACACTTCACATTCCACTCCATCTATTCATCCATCCACCTAACCTAACATTCCGTCCGGACCTGCCCTCGGCAGATTTAGTAATCTATTGCATAAAACTGCAATATACATTGGCTCATAGAGGCCTCAGTACAAACTTTTCCCCAAGGTGTTTTTTAGACATTGGTTCAAAGTCTGCTCAATCTGCTCAAAACCCCCAGGAGAAATGAGTGTCGTGTTTGGCACAGACATGATGCGCAGAGCAAGTTCTGTCAGGAAACTCAGTGCTGTTCTGGGCGGCCGACCATTGGACGGCTTCAGCTCCACTCATCCATTCACAGACTCACTTCAATCTAAGACCGCTCCATTTAAAGTTAAAGTTGCACTGCTCATTCCTGCTTGCTTTTGCATGCTGCTGCTCACATCACTGATGTCTTGCTCAAACACTGCTGCTCACCCTCCACCATCCCAGCTACCACCTGTTGCTTTGGATCTGCTGTTTATGTAAGAGGGAGACACGCTTTCTCAGAGTACCTAAAAGCAGATCCAATTCATTGCCTTATTTATATTCAATAAAAATATTCTATGAGTTGTCCTGAGTTAAAATGTATTTTGTTTTTCATATGTAATTCAAAATGGCGGAATATCAGGTCAGAGGTCAATCATGAGGAGATGCATATGAGTAATTACGTTTCATGGCTGTAGGTCAAACAGTGCCTGTTCAAAGTTTGCTTTTGCTAGCCATAACTGTGAAAATAGGTGGAATAATAATAATAAAAGTAATAAATACAAAAGGGTGCCTTCACACTACGTGCTTGCGTGGCCACTTAATAAAAAACAATTTAAAATGATCCCCAAATGGATCCATTTGGTACATTTCTTCACGCTCTCAGTGTTTGAGTGTGTAGTGTACTTTGGTGGAGGTAAACAATAGCACTTTATTAGTCATATATGCTGGACACTCCCTGGTAACACTGCTGCTCAAGTCAACTGTGGGCTGAGTCCTCATCATCTGGGTTAGCTCACTTCAATGTCTGCAAGGCTGAAACAGAGACTAATGCAGACTTTCACACTTAGTCTGGGCTAAGTCTGGTTTCTGCAGCCATGCAGCACTTCCCCCACCAGATACCTACCCTGTACGGCTGCTTGGGGATGAGCTTTGATAGTCAAACCCAGAGATTCTTAGAGAGAGAGTGCCGTCATTGAGAGGGAAGAAAACAGTGCTCAAGCGCTGGTCATGCAGCTCTGGAGAGTGACAAGCTGGAGTTTTAAATAAAGGTTCAAGTTCAACCTGAGTTACATCACTGCTTACACTACTGGACCCTGGAAATCTAACTGTGTTCACTTCAAGGAAGTACCGTAGCCTGGGCTGCTTGAGTGAGTCCTAATGCTACTCACTGCACAGGACTCTGGGCTGAGTCCTAATGCTGTGATTACATTATGGAGCGCTCTGCCTGGACAGGAATCGTCTGGCTGTTTGGTAGGATTACGATGAAGTTGTCCTTGATGATTGATTGAAATGAGCCAAATGTTTGAGAAGTTCAGTTAGCACCTGGATGGGAACACAGATCTCTCTCTCTCTCTCTCTCTCTCTCTCTCTCTCTCTCTCTCTCTCTCTCCTCCGCTGGGCCAGTTGAGAACACGAGCA
>NC_136801.1:24046064-24083564 GCF_951216825.1 Electrona antarctica | reverse complement strand
CCCTCTGTCAACCTGGGGAGAGCCCCGAACTGAGCTCATGCTTCCTTCTATGCATGAGGACTCTGACCTGACGGGGGGTTGGGGGGAGTTTCCCCGGTAGGACGTAGCGTGTGGAAGGACCACGTTATTCCAGTTTCTTTCCCCTCCATCAGGCGCCCCGGCTGACCAGGGTGAGGCAGTGTAGAGACCAGGATTACTGCATGTTTTTTGTGAGGGTATACCTACCCTATAGGGGGACACGGGGAGAACATGCAAACTCCACACAGAAAGGCCCTTTTGCCAATCCCACCCAGGATATGGGCGCTGATGACGCGGAGGAGAGAACACGCCCCCCAGTGGCCACAGAGCCCACAGCATCCCCGGTGGGAATCCATCCTGGGACCTGCATCTGCATTCTCTCTAGAAAACAATCACAAGACGTGCATCGACCAATCACACATCATGTTATAGAATATCTTGGCGGTTCAAGATCTATACCGGATTACATTTTTTTCTTTCTTTCATGGAAAACAACGAGATGATGGAGCTGGCACGAAAAACAAATTGCACACACGCACGTGTGTGTGTGTGTGTGTGTGTGTGTGTGTGTGTGTGTGTGTGTGTGTGTGTGTGTGTGTGTTTTGTTCTGCTTCCTTCAGACAGTGTGGTGTGTGTCCAAGTCACAGTTAAAAATTGAACAAGCTGTTATTACAAAAACAGCTGACAGCGACAGACAGACAGACAGACAGACAGACAGACAGACAGACAGACAGACAGACAGACAGACAGACAGACAGAGTACCTGACCCGTCGAGGCCCATGATGTCAATATGTTAGCTACAGTTACCATGACCGCATTGTTGTCACCTGTTGCCAGGGAGGGGGGGGGGGGGTGTCCATTGACATCTGTTGGATGCATTCACACACACACACACACACACACACACACACACACACACACACACACACACACACACACACACACACACACACACACACACACACACACACACACACACACACACAGTTTATTTTGGGGGGACATCATGATGTGAGTGGTGTCACAGGAACCGTTTCTTATAGGGTAATCTCTCAACAGATTGCATGGAGAGTCACAGCAGGATGTGAAGGAGTGATGTCATGGTGCAACAAACCATCGACAAGTTTGCAATAAAAATATAGGAACCTGGTCCCCGTTATCCAATGCACCTCTGAGCAGTGGTGGAAAGTAACTAAGTACATTACATTTACTTAAGTACAATTTTGAGTAGGGGTGCACGATTATGAAATTATGACCGACATCCGATCTCCGATTATTTATTTGCCGATATTGATTCTGACCGATTCCGATATTATACAGATTATGCTGCCTTCAAACATTATAAATACACAAAACAAAAGCGACAGAGTCGTTGACGGTCACATTATTATTGTGTCATCAATATCTGTGAAAATAATCGGTGTTATTTTGAGACAGATCCGATACCGATATGGTATTTTTATGGCCAATATGGCTGAGTTTGATTATGCTACCCATTATATCGTGCACCACTAATTTTGAGGCATACTTCAGAGTCCCATAGTGACTATTCATGGGACTCTGAAGTGTCTGTCTGAGGGAGGATGCTGCTATTCAGGCTGGAGGAGATGGATGGATGGGTGCAGGGATCTGAAAACATCTCCTATAGGCCTGTCTGATGATAGTTTCATCATAGACAGCCAATAGAGATGCTGCCTGCGTGACTCCAATGTTATGGCTCTTTGTGTTAGCCGGATAATCTGGTGCCTTCATCTGTACACAGAGGTTACCAAACCAGGCTGAGTTCGACTGTCTTCTGTACAGCTACACCTCTAAGATACATGTACTGTACCTGCCAAAATACTTTTAATGTCAACGAAGTCCAAGATCACAACCCCAGAGGTTTCTTCCGCAAACCACGTTTAACCCAGATCCAGCTCCAACAAGGGGTTAAATTAATTTCGCTCCTATGCCATTAAAATGTGGAACGCCCTACCAACAGCCGTTAAGAAACGTGAATCCCTAGACTCCTTCAAAACCGCTCTCAAAGAGCACCTACGGACAGCTGCAATGCGAAACTGGCACTTAAAGTCAAAGTCCCCCGCCCTTCTTCTTTTTTTTTAACTGTGTATATGATGATTTATTTTGTTGCATATAAGTGAATATTTGTATGTCTTTAGTTTAAATGTTCGGATGAATTGAAAATGGAGGATCTTGATCTAAACAAGTTTTAGTGCTTTTTCTGGTTTTGTAGCAGTTTTTATATTGACCAGTACTTTCGTTGAACTGGTAATCAATCAATCAATCAATCAATCAATCAATCAATCAACGTCCCAATCAGAGTTCTACTGTCTGTTAGTGTAAAACTCTTCTACTGTCCATCAGCGAGAGGAACATGGGGTCTCTCTAGTGGTGGAACCTGGAACTACATCTGATATCTCAACAGGTGTTATGCACTGCAGCATGAGAACATTAAGACTATAACATAACATTAAATCATGTTTTTGACAATTAGAAACATTTTGGAATGATCATCTTTATGACTAGGTGTGGCTGAACCTCTATTTTATTTTTCAAAGATGGTGACTCTGACAATTTGTTTTAACTTACTTTAACTTTGTCCTGCTTTTTGAGCATTAGAAACACATTGGAATTATGCAAAGCACAAATGTGTGGACGATTATGAAATTATGACCGACATCCGATACGCAGGGCTGGACAGGGTCAAAAAGGAAATGGAATGGAGAAAAGAAAAGGAATGGATGGAGCGGCCCATTCATTGGGTGGCCCACCGACATATGCCCTGCACGTCAAGTGGCCAGTCCAGGCCTGAATTTACTTTTACTCTTGAATACTTAAGTACATTTAATAGCACATACTTTTTCACTCTTACTCAAGTAACATTTTGACTGAGCTACTTTTACTTAAGTAAATCTGAACAGGTCGTATTTGTACGCTTACTCTGGGGTCGAGTACTCTGTCCACCTCTGGTAAAATAGAGGTTCAACCACACCCAGTCATACAGATAAGCATTCCAAAATGTTTTTAATTGTCAAAAAACATGATTTAGACACCAAGTTTGCATTCATAGCTCATCTGGTTCAAAAGTTGTAGACAAAACCTTTTTCAGGTGGCGGACTGGCAGCCATATTAGATTTGGCCACTATGATGACCTGGACGGTTGCTGGCACATGAGTATTCTGAACATTTTGAGCACCTCAGAAAATCTGTAGCTCCAACAGTTTAGAAAATAGAGGCATAAAGGACCACTTCACCACTTTTCAACCTTCATATAATTGGTCCTCACTAATTAATGTTTATGATAAAGTTCCACAATTCTCTACTCAGTCTGTGTCTCATAGGAGGGCTGTGGGCAGTTCAGAAACCCGTCCACCAGTGACATCATCGTTAGGCAGATATTCTTTTAAACAAGATTATTTTTGAGTGGTGTAAACCACTCCTACAACTGGCTTTTGTGTGCAGAAAAAATGAGCATGGTTGCTATGTTCAAAATAATTTCTGACGTAATTAAATCACACCCGGGTGAACTGGATGACCGTAGCAACCATGCTCATTTTTTCTGCACAAAAAAAGCCAGTTGTGAAATCACATCCGGGTGTGATTTCATTACGTCAGATCAGAGCTGATCAGGCTATATAATACCTTACCTTATATAATACCTCACATCGGACAAAAACTCCAGCTGAATCAACTTCATGGTCACAAATCATCACATCAGAAGACGACCCTACCTAGCCAAAGATCTTTAAAGACGGTGGGAAGCCCAATAGACGAGACGCAAGACAAAGTCTTGTTCGACACCAAGAGAATATTAGATCACGGCTGCTCTTTACCAAGACAGACCCTCCTGACCAGACCCCAGCCAGACCCTCCTGACCAGACCACAGCTCATAGCTGATTAGGCTATATAATATCTTACGTTATATAATACCGTACACCAGACAAACACCCCAGCTGAATCAACTGCATGGTCACAGATCATTTTCAAGGAAAAGAACATCAGAAGACGATACTTTCCATTCACATAAAATGAAACAACATACAATTGACGACCCAACATAAATCAGAAGACGACCCTACCAGAATCAGACCTGAAGGCCATTCAGTCTTTGAGACCCTTGAAGCCAAAGATTTTAAAGACTGAATGCTGAACTCAATAGCCTAGATCTAGGAAAGTGGTCACTCAGTTCACTCGGGTGTGATTTCATTACGTCAGACATTACGTCAGACCACAGCTGATCATGCTATATAAAACCTTACACCACTCAGTTCACACGGGTGTGATTTTTTTAAAGATGTTTAGATTTATTATTAATTGTGAAGCGGTCCTTTTATCAGGAGTTGTAGCCAGCCCAGGGGTATAGGCTTTGTTCTTTGTGCCACTGCTATGTAAAATGTGTGTTCTGCATAGCCTACATATGGCTGCTGGGTCGCAGGACAAATTTCAGTGTGAAGTAATATCATATCATAAGTCATATATTTACAAATTACTAATTTCACAAAATTTCACCAATTTCCCCAGTTCAAATATAATAATTTTGGGGGGTCGCGGCCCGAAAAGGTTGAGAATCATTGGTCTATGAGTGTCAGTGAGGACTGAGGTCTTACTGTCTTCTGTAGTAACAGTTAGTTCTACTGTCTGCGAGGAGGGCATGGGGTCCCTCTAGTGGTGGAACCTAGAACTACATCTGATAGCTCTACAGGTGTAGCCTATGTGTATATCTTTCACATAATTTCACTCTTTACTCTAAGGATGAATACAAAATGAATATCAACATCCAATACTGTCCAATACTTAGATAGGGAGAGGTTGCTCAGACGGTTGAGCTAACCGTCCGGGCCCATTGTTTATGTTTTTTGTCCCTTATTGTATTTGTATGTTTTTTCTTCTCCTCCTCCTTTTTCTTCCACCAAATATTGCAGTTCTGGCTTAATCATGCAGTCAGTTTTCTCGAAACTTGGCAATGTGGTATAGTGCTATGCCAAATGGTGAAGACGTGAATCCCACAACCATTGGCCAAAGGGCTATAGCACTCAATTGAAAATGCAAACTTTGAACAGGCATAGCTCATGAACCGGTTGACCATCAGCAATACAACTTCGATACACATATGCGTCTCCTCATGCCTGACTTTTGACCTCTGACCTTTAGATCACCCACTATTTTGAATTTTGAATAATTGCTTCTGTCTACGCTCCAGGCCAAACCGTGCAGTCGTATTTTAACGAAATGTGGCAATATGGTAGAGGGCAATGTCACCCTGCTTAGACATGAAACCCACAACCATTGGCCAAAGGATGGTGCTATAGCACTCCATTGAAAAATGCAAACTTTGGTATTTGGACTTTAGGTATACCGTTTGACCGCCATGCAGCAATACAACTTTAATACACATTATGTGTCTCCTCACGATGAATAAATGTGCTATGGGACCTACTATATGACCTGTGACCTTTAGATCTCCCACCATTTGAATTATATGAAAAACAGTTCAAATCTATCTACTCCTGGGATCTTTGATCAAAATAAGAATAGGAAAGGTTACTGAGGTTAGGTTAGGGTCAGCTATTTAAAATGCTAATTTGTTAATTGTAGTCTTTTTTCTCTCAAATTCAGTGTTCTATATGGTTCTATTCTATGGCTTATTTGAGCGGTGCCTAACCGCTCCAATGACTGGCCGCATGTGTCTGTCTGTCTGTATGTCTGTCTGTCTGTCTGTCTGTCTGTCTGTCTGTCTGTCTGGGGTACGAACAGCTGCAATACCGCAGGGTGACCTAAAGTGGCACTGTTGAGCAGCCTAAAAGGGTCATTCACACTGAGCACTATAACCGCAGCCAGCCAGCGGTGTTGTTGAGCAGCCTGCACCGCTCAGTTCACACAGGTGTGATTTTTCTTATTGCTTGGCCGCCCGTCTTATCGCTATATTAGTTTATTGTATTCGTATTAAATGTTGGTATAGCACATTCAGCAATTGTTATTTGTTGTTAAGATTAAGAAATCATTAAAAAATAAATCTAAACTTTCTTTTGCTGAGAAAGTGTAAAAAATGCTTCCTTGTCAAAATTAATCTTGATTTGTCAGGACGAAAATGAGCAAGTGATAAGGTTCAAGGTTCAAGGTTTCTTTATTTTGTCTCCCAAGGGAGAAATTTGTCTTGGACCCCAAGGACCCGTCCTGCAGCATACAGATACAAAACAATACAGTACAATACAAAACAATACACAATACAAGACAACAAAGGCACACGGTGACCCGTACAACATTAAAAAGAAAAGAAAACACACACCAACATACCTAGTGCAAAAGAAGAAGAACATCACCTCATAACCTTTGACCCCTACCCTGTCTGCTCTCTGCAAGGACTCTGTTAAGGAGTGTGATTGACAGAGGGACAAAGGAATGCTTGTACCTATTATATTTGCACGCATGGACCTCGTACCTCCTACCTGATGGCATTAGCCGATATTCAGGGTATAGTACATGGGAGGGGTCAGACACAATTTTCTTAACCTGTCCAATGGTGGCCTGCTCAAAAATGACCTGGGGGGTGATCGGAGGTGTAGACATACCCATGATCTTCCCTGCCATTTTGGCTAATCTAAGGATCTCAGATTTGTATTTCACAGTTAGGTTTCCAAACCAACTGGTGATACCATACCTTAGAATAGACTCTATACTAGCTCTGTAGAAAATCAGCATTATGTTTCTACTTACACCAAAAAGTCTGAGCCGACGGAGAAAGTGAAGGCGTTGGTGTACCTTTGCACACATACTTGTCACATGGGAGTGCCAGCTTATATCACAATCCATGTGCACTCCTAGATATTTATAGGAGGTGACCTGTTTGATGTCATGACCATGTATGGTGATCGTGGTGTGGTCACCTATAGACCTGGGATCCACTACAATCTCCTCAGTTTTCCTTACATTAACTTGTAAGTGATGTTCATCACACCAGGTTACAAACCTGTCCACTCCAGTTGTATGGCTACTGGTGTTACCTTCACTTGTGAGTAAACTAAGTATAACAGTGTCGTCAGAGAACTTGACTACACACTGATTGGACTGTGAGCTGACACAGTCGTTTGTGTATAGGGTAAACAAAAGGGAGGAACTAACTGTCCCCTGGGGGGCCCCTGTACTGCTTACTGCTCTATCAGAGAGCGCCAAATTAAATCTCACCTGTTGTGGCCTGTTAGATAGAAAGGAGAAATACCATCTAATCAGAACTGGATTCACCTTCATCTCAGATAACTTACGAAGAAGAATGTCTGGATGGATTGTATTAAAGGCTGAGCTAAAATCAACAAAGAGAAGTCTTGCATATGTTTTTGCTCCCTCTAAGTGCTTCAATACACGGTGTGTTAGTGTGGAAATCGCATCACTAGTTCCCCGATTCCGTGCATAAGCAAATTGATGTGGATCTAGTGATCGCTCCGTTTCCTTTCGGAGCTCCTCAGTTAGGATTCTCTCCAGGGATTTGACCACATTGGAGGTTAATGCTACTGGCCGATAGTCATTGTTCTCTTGTGGACAGGGCTTCTTTGGGACTGGAACTATAATAGATTTTTTCCAGATTTCTGGCACAGTATAGGTGTCTAAGGATAGCTGAAATAGACGCTGCCATGCAGGAGTTAATTCCTCTGCACATGTTTTTAATAAAAAAGCACACATTCCATCCGGACCTGTTGCCTTGTTGGTCTGCATAGATTTAAACACCTTAGTTACAGAACCTGGGTCTATATACCTCTCTGATCCTTTAGTTTGATATGAAATGAAACTAAGAAAATGAGCAAGTGATACCTCTCTGATCCTTTAGTTTGATATGAAATGAAACAAGTGACACCTCTCTGATCCTTTAGTTTGATATGAAATGAAACAAGTGACACCTCTCTGATCCTTTAGTTTGATATGAAATGAAACAAGTGACACCTCTCTGATCCTTTAGTTTGATATGAAATGAAACAAGTGACACCTCTCTGATCCTTTAGTTTGATATGAAATGAAACAAGTTACACCTCTCTGATCCTTTAGTTTGATATGAAATGAAACAAGTGACACCTCTCTGATCCTTTAGTTTGATATGAAATGAAACAAGTGACACCTCTCTGATCCTTTAGTTTGATATGAAATGAAACAAGTGACACCTCTCTGATCCTTTAGTTTGATATGAAATGAAACAAGTGACACCTCTCTGATCCTTTAGTTTGATATGAAATGAAACAAGTGATACCTCTCTGATCCTTTAGTTTGATATGAAATGAAACAAAGAAAATGCTAAACATTTCACCGGACACAGCATTTATTCATGTTTTCCACAGTTTCCCAACTTCCCCATTGCTTAGAAACACATCACAAGAAAGTTAAGGAATACATAGTCCCAACATAGTTATCATATAGCTATCTTAATAGGATTAAATAACATCACCAGCTATACACACAACAAATAATACAAACAGCAACAATCATGAACATCATAACAAGAGTGCATCACTCCATAAATAAATTAATGCAATAAATACATTCTTACATTTCTTTACCACTGAGAATAAATAAGATAGTGTTGTATTAATAACTTAAAACTTAACAAATCAAGTGAAACATAAATAAACAGTTTTGAGACATTCATTCAAATGCTGGTTCGACATATGCTGATTCATCCTCTTTAACTTCCCGTCTATATGAGGTCATTATTGGCTGGAGGAGACGGAGACGCCACGCTATTGGTCGGCTGGCCTGCTGAGCTGAGGTGCGACTGGTATACCGTCCTCACTGGGATGAGGAGGAGAAGGAGGTAGGAGACGAGGAGACGGTAGGGGAGGAGGAAGGAGATAAGGTAGAGGTGAGGAGGGAGAGGAGAGAGGGAGTAGAGGACGAGACGGTGGAGCGAGGGGAGGTAGACTGAGTAGATGAGGAGGAGAAGGAGGTAGGAGACGAGGTGACTGTAGGGGAGGAGGAAGGAGACGAGGAGACGGTAGGGGAGGAGGAAGGAGACGAGGTGACGGTAGGGGAGGAGGAAGGAGACGAGGAGACGGTAGGGGAGGAGGAAGGAGACAAGGTAGAGGTGAGGAGGGAGAGGAGAGAGGGAGTAGAGGACGAGACGGTGGAGCGAGGGGAGGTAGACTGGGCGTTCCTGCGTGCCGTCCTGTCATGAAAATAATACAGAAACAAGTATAAGATTATTTGAATAAACGAACGAATGAATGAATAATGAATGAATGGATGCTTTATGCCAGTGACTGATTTTCTTACTCAAACGATGCGACCTTGCGGCGCACCCAGGGAGCGTTGAACTGACTGCAAAACAAGCCTTTTTCTGTCTGAAAACTGTGAGAACAAAATAGTTTAGAATAGACGCATTAGATGATTGTGGGTAGATAGGTAGGTATAGATACGTAGTTACAGTAGGTAGGTAGGTAGGTAGGTAGGTAGGTAGGTAGGTAAGTAGGTACATAGGTAGGTAGGTAGGTAGGTAGGTAGGTAGGTAGGTAGGTAGGTAGGTAGGTAGAACTTACATGATAGCAGTAACACATGGCAGGTTCCTCCTCTGGACCAGATACCCTACAATAGGATCTGTGATCTCCTGTCTGCTTACTGTAGTACAACAGGACGACAGCTTCTCAGGGGCTGTAAGGAAACAACGGACGGTTAAAATGTAGGTCATTATTTTGCTCTGACCCATACTGTTGTGGGCTGCCCACAATGCAGTGGTTCCTATATTACTAACAAATGCCACCGTCATAGTTCCAACTGTGGTTCTCCCCATGCAGGCACTGTCCTGGCACGGTTGGTTTTCTATCCTACCAGCACGTTAATTGCATTCATTAAGTGCAAGTGGTGTCCTTCAGTCTAAAAATCAGTCTATTTAGGGGCCAGTTAGACCTGATGGGATAGAAAACCAGCTGTACCAGCAGGGGGCCCTGAGGACCACCAGGGTTTGGGAACGACTGCTGTAATACTATCATGAACAACTCTACTGTATAGCCTACAGACAAAAAAAAAGTTGTAGAAATCTTGATATGACAATTTCCACGAAGGGAAAGCCAGAATGTGTCATTTTATAGGAGTCTCCAAGACAGTCACCTCATCAGCATGCAATGTGAACGTTTTCTCTTTAAATCCAGAACACATTCTACACAGCTTATTATTATTCTATTTATTTTACAATTATTGAGAGTGAGGAGGAGTATAGAGGTCTGGTTGGTGGACAAGGGCCTTGCCATGACTATGTAGGAATGCCACACTTATAGACACTCAAACATCAGTGGTTGGTTAAGATGACAGGTTAAGCTGAGAATAGGAGGCAGAGGGCAGACCCTGACCCGGCCTGACCCTGTCTAGACCATGGGCTGTACGGTGTCGGGCAGTCCCAATACAACAGTTTAAATAGAATGAATAGTTATAACCTGTCCAGGGGTCATCGCCATGCTGGCTTGTGGTGGACATTTTTGTCAATTATTCTTTTTTTGGCATGGACAAATAATAATAATATTTCCAGGCAGAAACACAAAGAGGTAGCACTGAATTACCATAACAGGTCTGTAACTCTGAGAGTCTACAAATGGAACCTAATGGTTCCGTTCGTAGACTCTCAGAGTAAAGGGGGTACCTTGCAAATAAAACATTTGAGAACCACTAGTACTAGTTGGACTCCTAATATGCCAGAGTCGTAGTAAATAAGTGTCACTACATATTCTGAAGAATACCTGGAGGCTGACATTTAGTAATTGTTCCGTACGATGAAAATAAGAACATTATAATGGTGCGTACAAAATAAAATATTACATTTGCCACGGACAAGACCAAGTCTTTGCCACGGACACATTTGTACATATTGATTATAACCCATGAAGACCTGAGGCTGATTCTACAAATTCCTTCTAAACCAGCAGTTCTTTCAACATCTTACAAAAATGTTCAAAAATAGCAGACGTACAACCCTGTGAGCTTGTATATCTGCTTTTTTATTTAATTGCCAACGCTAAAATCTAAAATTGACACGGTGCTTTCCCGGTTTTAATGGGATAAAGTTGCAAAGTAATACTGGCTTTTAAATATTTCCCTCACATAATACAATACTACTTATACACTACTACTACTACATAGGCTACTCACCAGCTGAGCCCATGTCCACCAGAGTCACCAGTACAGCGCAGCACATTACGGCACATTTGAGCAGGATTCCACAGGATGCCATTTTTACGTGATAACAGATCTTAGTGTGTGAAAAGAATGAGTGACTGAATGATAAATGAAATTGATATAAATAGTTGAATATACTACTTCTTCTCTCCTCTCTTTTTCCTCCTCAAGTCCAGTAGAGTGATCTGATCTGCCAGGCTTGAAGTGTCTGTGATATTTAAGGTCTGGAAATGCAGAAGTTCAACCTCTGAGTTGAGTCACCCGGGCCCCAACCCATTCATCTGAATGAATGAATGAGCGAAGGGATGATCAGTGAGGGAGTTTCTTGCATGTGACTGTCTGGTATTGGCCAACAGGAAAACACTTTTGTTTCCGCTTTTTATCTTTAGATGCTAACGTCCGATCACGGTCCATTCCGTTGTGACACTGGACCTTGGGGTGTTCTGGCCGGGGATTCTCCACAAGCGTGGAAAAAATGAAATCAGACGGAAGTGATGAAAGTGACCATTTCATTCTTTGTGGGTCTGACAAAGCGGGCACTGAAAAAGTGACACCAATTCTTAGAAATAAGTGTTTTCACATAACAGGAACAAATGCTGCTGCAACTTTCTAAAGAACTTTGTATGTAATTGTATTTAATGCAATGGTGCTGTATAGCTATTATTTAGCTATGATTCACAGTATATGTCATTGGTCGGGAAGTAAGTTTGACCTCAGGCCAATTATTTTCTAAGCCATTAGACTGTGGGCCATAACACAATCAATGGCTAATTTAGGAACTACAACATGCAACAAAACACCTTACACTGATAACTATATTGCTAAGTAAAAATGTGTGTGGTATAACTACTGATAGAAATATGTGTTATCAAATGTTATAGGCAGATATAAATTCTGTGAAGTTCTGTAATATTGTCCTCGAATGTGGCACTTTGTATATTAGTTAATCAAAAAGTACAAAAAAGGAAAGAAAATGTTCTTTTCAAAGAATAAAATACCTCTGTCATGGTCCAGTTGTATTGGTAGTGTTTAAGGCATGTGAAACACACCTTTGGATTGTCGTTTAAACTTGAGAGAAATATTGAATCCAAAGGACTTAACTTTAGACTCATAAAGTTGACAGTGAAAACAGAACATTGAGAGAATAATGGAAAGAGGTGTTCATACAACTTGGTTTCATCAATGCAAAGCCAAAGCCATTACTGTCCATTAGGCCAACTGTCCAACCATAGCCGTTTTTAAGTCCAATTTAAAAACGTCTTTATTTAACATTGCCTATCCCAGTGATGTCTAATAACAGCTAGGTCTTGCCTGGGCTTTAAATTAGCTGTGTTTTCTATTTCAATCAAAGGTGGGAGTATTTGTTGTAATTTATATGCTCCTATATCTTATTTAAATTGTATCTATTATAATCTGTATTCATTTTAAAGTGCACTGTTGCACTCTGTATTTGTTTTTATTCTGTAAAGCACTTTGAATTGCCTTGTGTATGAAAGGTGCTATATAAATAAAATTGCCTTGCCTTGCCTAGGCACGTATCGATTCACTCAAATCATGAATCACGATACGATTAAAATCACGGTATTAGGTTCACAATAGGATGTTTCACGATTCTTTTTAACAGAAATGTATTTTCCAGACAAATGACCGAAAAAAATCTTTATTATTATTATTTCTCTCACACAAATCCAGTATTATCTTCTTTTTCTTTTACAATACTATAGCAATACTGTAGCAAATGACAGGCTTTAGGTTTAGGGACCCGTCTCGTCTGACTGTATGAACTGAGGATCTAACTCTTATCTGATTCAGCAACATCTTTTATCTTTAGATGCTAACGTCCGATCACGGTCCATTCCGTTGTGACACTGGACCTTGGGGTGTTCCGGCCGGGGATTCTCCACAAGCGTGGAAAAAATGAAATCAGACGGAAGTGATGAAAGTGACCACTTCATTCTTTGTGGGTCTGACAAAGCGGGCACTGAAAAAGTGACACCATTTCTTAGACATAAGTGTTTTCACATAACAGGAACAAATGCTGCTGCAACTTACTGTAGCAAATGACAGGAAATGACAGGCTTTAGGTTTAGGGACCCGTCTCGTCTGACTGTATGAACTGAGGATCTAACTCTTATCTGATTCAGCAACATTACAGTCATCAGTTCTTCAAAAGAAACAGACAATCACTCTGGTCTCATGATCAACCAGACCAGTCACAGGGACTGTTCATATCTCCTAGATAGAAGACCCTCCCTGAGTAATATTAACCAGTCAAAAATGTGTGATCCTCCCTAACCTTGTATACAGTCAGTGTTTATCACTTGGGTTGTTGCAACATGTACCGAGTCCCCTTGAATCTCTTCTGTCTGAAAACAGCACACCTGCTGCCATGATGCCATCATCAACATGAAGCAAGAACTAACATGTCTTCCAATCCAATCCAATCCACTTTATTTATATAGCACGTTTCAAAACTCAGGGTTTACAAAGTGCTGTACAGGAGAAAATCAAATCAAATACACTATAGCTACCACACAGAACAACTACAGCAAGAATACAAAGTACAAACAGTGAAAACAACTGAGACACATGACAGAAAAGGTGAAACAAAACATTTATAAGGACCGAAGTAACTCAAGCGGGATTAAAAGCCAAGGTATAAAGGTGGGTCTTTAGGCGAGATTTAAAAGTCTCGATGGAAGGGGCCAATTTGACATGGGAGGGGAGTGCGTTCCATAATTTAGGGGCTACAACAGAAAAGGCTCGGTCGCCTCTGGACTTTAAGCGGGTCTTCTTTGTGACCCTGAGATTTAGCTGGCCCTCAGACCGCAGTGACCTTGGAGGAGTATAGACCTCAATAAGGTCAGACAAATATAGAGGAGCCAGACCATTAATTGATTTAAAAACAAAAAATAGAATTTTAAAATCAACTCTAAAGCGGACAGGGAGCCAGTCTTCCCTCCTGGTCTCTCACTATGCACGACGGTACCACTTTATATTAACTATACACTAACACTATTAATGTCTGTGTTACTATTACACATTTTCTACTGTACATCATATACTTTGCGTATGTTTTCAGCAGTTTTCAACTTTGAGTGTTTTCAGCGAGCCAACGTGGTTTCTACAGGAACTGCCTTTTCTATTATTGTTATTGTCGCCATTATAGTTGTTACTGTTGTTATTGCTGTTACTTGTATCTGTTTCAGATCTCTCCCTCCGACTGCCCACCCTAGGGTGGTTTCTTCCAATTAAAAGGGAGTTTTTCCTTGCCACCAAGTTTTTTCAGGGCAGGTGGGACAACTTCCAATCTCTGCTCTATTGTAAAGTGTCCTGAGACAACTTGTGATTCAGCACTATAATGAAATAAAATGAATCGATGACAAGGACACACGTGCAATCAACTTTAAGCCAGCAGTATACGGGAACTGCTGATTCACGGCAGCCTTGCGCAAATGATGCCGAGTCACCAGTAGGACGATAACTCACAGCCGAGGCGTCTGATTATTACTATGGAAACTTCCAATAATCGTTTCCTCTTATGCATCCCTTTTGTCAGACCTGACCCCTACACACACGTCATGCACGCGCACACACGCACACTCGCACGCACGCACGCACAACGCACGTGAAATATGTATTTATGTCCACATAAACAGAAGTACAAGTATGCCTTGTACAAAGAACATAAACACTGCCAGTGCTGTCATACAATATGAAAACAGCCAGTTACAAAGTGCCTAGACGGCAGAACATTGTTACATTGCAGTATAGTTGACATACTTGTCAGACGCAGAATAAATCATGGCTAAAGGAAACAATGCCTCCTCCAAATTGAGAGGCTTTAGCTGATACTGAACAGTACCTAGCTAACTGCTTGGCCTTCCTTTCTTGTAACTGTAAGCCCCTCACAACATATTTGTGCATGTTCCCTAGGGCCTAGGCTATACCAAAGATAAAAACTATATAAATATAGGCCCATTCAAAATTGGTAACACGAAGACATGCATCCTCACATTTACTGTGAAATATAATGTTGTTGTTGTGTGTTGTACCGGCACCTTGGCCGGTAGTCCGAGTCTGGCGGTGTGCCGCGGGTTCGATTCCCGATCCCGACGGCCTTTACTGCATGTCACTCCCCCATCTCTCTCCCCCATTTCCTGTTAGCCTACTGTCTGTCTCTCTATAAAAAATAAAATAAAGGCGAAAGCCGCAAAAAAAACCCATTTAAAAATAGCTAAAAAACGAGAAGAAAGCAGCAAATGAAAAAAAAAACAACACTCATCTTTTACTTTGTCTAATAACAACCTAAAACATGAACCTTGGTTGAAAAAAAACAACACTCATCTTTTACTTTGTCTAATAACAACCTAAAACATGAACCTTGGTTGAAAAAAAACTAAAGTTGTCCTTTAATAAGTAATATGTTAATAAGCTAACCCCATCCCATCCCACACTGCACCACATGCTGCTGAACCAAATATACTTTCTACTGAAGCTAGTTTGCATATTATATAGCCATTGACCCCCCCTGCTGGTCAACATGAAGAATGGAACAGAGCCAATCTTCTATGTAAAGTAATGAATAGCATAATAAGGCAATGTAATGTAATCTTACTTGGTCATGAGTTTGCTTTATGACCTTGGATTTGCATTCACATCAAAACATCGGACAGGCTGATATGTTAGTGATTTAATATTAATAACAATAATAATAACAACAACAATAACAACAACAATAATAATAATAATAATAATAATAACAATAACACAAATACATTATTATTATTAGTGTGGACTATTGTTATTGTGACACTTTCTTCACCCATTCACACACACACATTCATGCAGCAGAAACCATGCAAGGCACCAACCAGCACATCAGGAGCAATTAGGGGTTCAGCGTCTTGCTCAAGGACACTTCGACACTAACTCTGGGGGAGCCCGGGTTCGAACAGGCAACCTTGCGGTTACCATCCTGCCACTCTACCCCTGAACCACCGCCGCCCCTGTAACCGTAACTGTACCCAATCTATGTTTTACAATCGTTTATAAAGACATGAGTTCCATTGAAGGGGCAGAAGACCAAACTATTCAAGCGTTATAGAAGTTTAGGGAGGGGCCTATGTAAGCGACTGCGGCAACCACACTTTTCTAGTTATTATTATTCTTATTTATTATACAGTTAACTATGGAATCGTGCATTTCCCATCAGTGTGTGTTGGTTGGTTGGTCGGGTGAGAGACCACGTGACATCACATGACATCATCAGGGATGGAGATCCCTGTGCTTACGTCATCAATATTAAGCCCATATATGGAGATCCCTGATGTCATTAATATTAGCCAGCAACTCTACATCTGACCTCCATATGGAGCTGGCCTGTTCTGACATGCCATATGTTGATCCTTCCCCATCCCCTCCTTCCTCTTCGATGTCTCCCTTTTGACTGATACCTGTCCATTCAAACTCTAGAGGGGCCTGCCCCAAAGTTATTAGTGCAGCCGCGCCCGGCAGCCGGCAAAAACTAGAGTTGTTAGAATTTTCCCTTGGCACTTGGGCATGCAGTGCACAGACTGGCAAAAAAACTAATACGTAAGATGCAATAGCCTATACATTCCCATAAACAGCAACAGTGATCATGGTGGGCTGTAGGGGTTGGGAGAGAGGGTCATTTTAGAAATGTTCTTATTTAACATTTCCACAGCAGAGGCATAAGTAGTTCTTGTAGCCTACCGTTTGTGTTTGCTTTCTTGCCTGGTGCTCAAATGATGATCTGCACACAGTGTCCAAATCATGCCTTCAATCCAGGTGTTCTCAGACTCAAACTTGGTACTGCCTGCAGCGCAAAGTCTGGAAAATGTGAGGTTAGGTTCTGGATGAATGCTGCAGCATGACAGACGATGGTCTATAGAGCTCAGTCAAACTTTAAACAAGCAACTGTAGGCCTACACTTTAGAAACCAGCCAAAAAGCCTGCAACCTACGACCTACTATCAATATTTTGGTAGCCATGAGCACTCAATGGCCAACAGGCTGCTAGCCTACAAGACTGTGGTTTTACTGGTCCCTGTAAACAGGAAGTAGGCCTAGAAACAGGAAGTAAGTGTACAAGCAGTAGGCCCTATTGTGTGTTCAAATTGTGTCAGACCACAGAAAAATATGTTACAATTAACCCACCCAGCCTAATTAGAATGATAAAAAGGTTAAGTATTTAAAAAGCACACCCGTGTGAAGTGAGGGGTGCTAATATATTAAAGTCTAACTCATGTTGATTTAATAGGTGATGCAATGTGATGTAAAACAAACGATGCCAACTAAATTCTCTTTATTGTTAATGGCATTTAATGTTTGTGTTAGGGACAAGATGACGTCAATTAACTTCATTGTCAATGGCGTTTTAAAAACAAACATTGAACTAAAAACAAGTTTAAACCTGTATATAGGAGGGGCTAGCGCCCCTCAAGAACTCCACTTAAAAGGAACTACTTATTCTAGTCAGAAGATGGCGCTGCACTCTAGGATATAGCATCAGAAGACTGGTATAGGCCCAATACCTTGGGTGTACCATGGGTGTACATTGATTGGCATAATCCCTAAACTACACCAGTCTTCTGCCAACTGTGTGACTCTGATAACATCACTGAAACTCACCTTAGTGTGTCATACATCAGTGGTTCCCAAAGTGGGGTCCGGGGACCCCCAGGGGTACCTGAGGGAGTTCCAGGGGGGACCCAGCTAAATTATAGTTTGGAACCAAATGGACCATTATGGGCCTGTAACTCAGAGTCACAAATGGACACTCTCAGAGTTAAAATAACATTGCTTTTACAATATAAATTGGGGTCCCAGAGATAGAAATGCCATTAAATGGGGGTCCGTAGAATAATCCATGTCAAACTGGGGGTCCTTGAAATTCAACTGGTTGAGAATCACTGCTAGAGACATAAAAGTCTTCTCTTATGGGGGTCCCTGGCAAGGCTGGCATATCTTTTCAAATGGGGGTCCGCGAGCTAATTAGTGGCAATTTGGGGTCCTTGACATGAAAAGGCACTGTCATACATCAGGTGAGATGTTTAGCCTCACCTGATGGCAGGAAATGCCCAAACAAGGCATTTGGTTTAATGTGTGCATCTGTGTGATTGTGCAAGGAGCTGCAGAAAGAGAACTTGTGATTAGCATACCTACCCTGGGTAAACAAACAAACAAAGTAAAGTTAAAAAAGGAAAAGTGGACTACCACCATCCTGATTTTGCAACCCTACAGAATTTTAAGAAAGATTATATCTACCTAATTGAAACAAAACAAAATTCTAGATTTGTCACATCAAATACAAGCCGAAATGATATAGGGCTGAAGTGCTAAATGTATGTTTTGTAATCCAAATGCAAGTAACTATTATTAAATGTTCTCAAATAATTGTAGTGGAGTAAAAGTACAATATTTGTGTCTGAGATGTAGTGGAGTAGAAGTAAAAGTATTGGAAATTGGAATTACTCAAGTAAAGTAGGCTACACCTCAAAATTAGTAAATGTAAATGAGTTACTTTCCACCACTGCTGCGTGTAGTGTCTGATGTGTTGCGGTCTCAGTGTTTACCATGGAAGAGATGATGACCTCTGACCTCAGTGATGTCATGGTCGGTCGTAAAACCGTATAGATGAGTGCTCCGCCGAGCGACATCGGTACGCTGCTCAACGAGAGCAAACGCAGGGGCGGGCAAAAAACAAACAAACAACCCTAGACCCTTTACAAATATCTATAAATATTTACCCAATGACGTGGTTCACTGTAGTGGACAAAATCCACATGGTTGTAAAATGTACACTTTAAACATGTTTGCAGAAAACAGCTGTCGTCACACACACCATGAACAGTGATTCTAATTAAATACATAGGCCTGACGTCGAAATTAAAAAAATGTCTTCTAAATTCTGACAGTTTTCTGAAATACCTCTGTATTTCTGTATCAGTGGTGCTCAATATTTCATGTCAAGGACCCCAAAAATGATATGTAATTGGCCTCCGACCCCCATCTGGAAATATGTTGTTCCAGGGACCCCCCATCAAAGCAAAGATTTTAGTTAAAAATGTTAGCTCTGAAAAAATATATATTCCAAATTAACGCCACATTTTCATGACTTTTCAAAAATAGCAGACCTACAAGCTCATAGCGCGCCACTCGGTGGCGCGCTATGAGCTTGTAGATCTGCTATTTTTCAATAGCTAAATTATAACAATGTTTAAAACACCAAAAGGGGTTCCCACCCAAAATGGGTTAACCACTTTCAACCAGTTTGGGGTTGTAAAATCTTATCTCTCCCCCCCAATAAATTATATATATATTTAAAAATAAATGCCAAGAATGTTCAGAATGAGCAAATAGCAGATCTACAAGCTCATAGGACTGTGTTTGAGGTATTCTTTTTCCCAATGTAGGGCTTTTGAACATCATATTGCAGCCAAGTTTATAGACTTTTTATATTTTATTTAAAGCACTTAACAAAAATCGTTTGCCAGCCAAGTCTATGGACTTTTAATGTTTGTTTAGGGTACTGACGTGAGACATCAATGTGGTCAATATAAATTATATCTTGTGACTGATTTTGTTTTATACAATAACTGCATTCATGTATCGTTACTATCGTAACGTATATAGTGGCAGTGAATCTGCAATGAATGAAAGACTCTGCTACATAACATGTGCAGTCAAAATGATGCTTCATTTCAACACCCCAGCAATGTAATTAAAGGCGTGTGTGTGTGTGTGTGTGTGTGTGTGTGTGTGTGTGCGTGCGTGCGTGCGTGTGTGCGCGCGCACGTGTGTATGCTTGTGCATAATGTGTCATGCATGAGCATGTGTGCACGCATGTCCTGCGCCGTCAGGTTAGACCGGTATGGTCTCTGCTGTCTTCAGCCAAAACCTGCTTCCTCCGTGTAGCCATCTGTCAACCGTGACACCACGGACAAAACCCACTTTCCCCTGTCAATAGAGCTGTCCCGCCCCCTTTCATGATGACGCCAGGCCCAGGAAATAATTCCCAATGCATTTTTCCCATAGACATTTCAAAAGGTATTTATTTAAAGACCTTTTAAGCGTCGTACAAAGCCAATTCTAGTCGTGACAAATCATGACAATAAACACAATATTTTGGACCAAACAAATAATTACAAAGAAGAAAACCAAGAAAAAAGTGTTGTAACCTGCCGTTTTCTTCTTCTTTCTAATTATTTGTTCGGCCCGAAAAATTGTGTTTGTTGTCATGCTCGAGTTGGCTTTGTACGAGGCTTAGAAGGTCTTTAAATAAATACTTTTTGAAATGTCTATGAGGAAAATGAACGGGGAATCATTTCCTGGGCCCTGGTAGGGGGCGGGACTGCGACGCTCTATAAATGTGTGTGGAACAGAGAGAATGAAGTGGAACCACCGGCACATTGTTCACTATACACATTTTATACAAAACACAACACACGTCACACAATTGGTACAATTCTATTCTAAAAGGCAAACATTCACCAGCCCATTTCCCCCATTAATGGCACAACAATGCATCCAACCCACAAGTGTCATTCATTGGCCAGCGAGTGACTTCATGGCTACTTGTAGATGGAGTAGGGTTGCGGTTGCTGGTTTGATTCCGACCGCAGGCGAGCACAACGCAGCACAGTGACTGGTCACATTTACAACGCAGCACAGTGACTGGTCACATTAAGTCTTCTTGGATAAACATTTGCATTCAGTGAATATACAGTATAATACAATTATTATATATATTTACAGTGTGTGTGTGTGTGTGTGTGTGATATATACCCACAACCGTGATTAGTTGATGATATATATATACACGCACGCGCACACGCACACGCACACGCACACACACACACACACACACACACACACACACACACACACACACACACACACACACACACACACACACACACAGAATTGAAGATGCCACACATGTCACTACACCATAGCATTTAACGTTTAGCATGGAGGCATGTTAATGCGCACAACTCCATGTTAATCATGCATGCAAGCAAACAAAAAGGTAGGAGTGCGCACACCAAGAGTAGGGAGGTGCTGACCACGGTAGACAAACTTTAAAATAGAAAGGAGAGGTCCCACAACTCGTAGTCCTTCTTCAGGGTATGAATACCCTAGCTGAAGAAGCCTTCTTCAGGGTATGAATACCCTAGCTGAAGAAGCCTTCTTCAGGGTATGAATACCCTAGCTGAAGAAGCCTTCTTCAGGGTATGATTGAATACCCTAGCTGAAGAAGGCAACTTGTTTGTCGAAACGTTCTTATTTTTTGTATCGGTACTATACGAGTTGTGCGACCTCTCCTTTCTATTTAATAAAAAATCATGCATGCAACAATGATGCAAGTCCATACCTGCCGATGTCCGCAGGCAAACTTTATGCAGACTTTTGGGTTATGCGCTTGGTATGCAATATGCATACATTTTAGAGTGTGATTTAAACCTGTTGGTGTGTGTGTGACAACCCGGTCATTTACGACCCGGGGTGGAATCGTTGCCACCCACAACCGTGATAAGTTGATGTTTAACTTGTTTCAGTTAAATTAGGTGTGCTAATCATACAACCTGGATTCGAACATTGCACATGTTAATTGTGCTAATGCTATGAAGATGATATCCAAACTAAGCGCCCTCCCCCTAAAAACGCTGTGTGTGTGTGTGTGTGTGTGTGTGTGTGTGCATGTGTGTGTGTACATAGGCCCTAAATGAAAGTCCTTCATGTGTGTCCCATAGCCTGCAGGGCTGTAACCATGACGACAGATCCCGAACTCCAAATCTCTAAAAACAGCTAACTAATAAACTAATAACTAATAATAACCAGCTTACATTTTGGTTAAGTGAAGAAAGGGCGTTCTCACTGTGTGCACACTAGTGTATACATTACAATGGTCGATGCCTGTGTGCAATGTCAGATCCACCTCAGACCCACTGAGGAGAAAGAGGCTTCACCTAAAAAACAACAGACAGTAAACAGTAATTTTAAGGTATTTAGGCACACCATTTAAATATGCAACTACGTTATGGTCCGCTGTCTCTTCTGGACCAATCAACTGTTGAAACAATGGGAGGCGCTGTGCTAGTGCGTATATCTATTCTACGTCCGAGCATAGACATGGTAACGCCCCGCCTGCCTGGCTGCCTCTAATTGGCCTACCGACACTGCCCGTCTTGCCCCCATGGTCTCGCCAGACTGTCCTCCGAGACGCGAGGTTACTCCGTCCGTGGACGAGTGTGTCCCGTAAAAATACAAGTACAAGAGAATGACCGCTTGGCACCTGCAACAGTAACTTGTAACTTTTATTTTTGTAGAAGAGGCAAACTAATATAGTTTGTGCCGTTTGCTTTGATTGAATGATTGATTGAACACGTATTTGTATGGTTTGATTTGGGTGTGTTCTAAATTAAAGTGTTAGTGTTGATTATCGTGTATTAATCTAATTATATAGTAAACTAATACTATTATACTAAAAAAGATAAAGATCAAGGGAAAATAGACCTTTTTACAGTACAATAATGTTTCAAGTTTACACTGTACACATGTAAAATAAACGGCATAAACAATATATTAGTTTGCCTCTTCTACAAAACATAAAAGTTACTGTTGCACGTGCCAAGCGGTCATTCTCTTGTATTATATCGTACGTGTATTATTTATTTATTTCCCACCAAGGAGTAACCTCGCCGCTAAGTCTGGTAAGGCCGGCAGTGTCGGTATAGGCCAATCAGAGGCAGGCGCGGCATTACCATGTCTATGCTCGAACGTAGTATAGATATACGCTGTGCTAGTTCCTTACGTCCTCAGTGTGATGACGAGTGAGTCGGTGTCCCATTCCTTGCATTTCTGATCCTCCTTCTCGGTTCGGTGTGACGAGTGTGTCCCGTTCCCAGTATTTCGGGCCCCGCATCCTGTTTTTGGTGTGATGCATCTGTTGGTCCTGTAGTTTTATAATATTGTTGTTTCAGTCTGGAGGATGGACTGGGTTCTGGAGTTCCGGGGAACGCCGTTGCGGCTGACGGCCATGGCGTGCAGCCTGTAGTCCCTGCCTACATAGCGCTTCAGTGATAAACTCCTCCACGTGCGCCTCAACTCCCCCTGGACCTTATGGACACACACACACAAAGTCAAAGTCATCAAAGTCATACAATTTTTGTCACACACGTTACCGCAGTGAAATTTGTTCTCCGCATTTGACCCATCTCTTGGAGCTGTGAGCCGCAGCGTGCGCCGCGCTCGGGAATCATTTGATTAGTAGATTTGACCCCCAATCCAACCCTTTGATGCTGAGTGTCAAGCAGGGAGGCATTGGGTCCCATTTTTACAGTCGAACCCCCGACCTCCCAGTTTCAGGGCGGACACTCTAACCACAAGGCCACTGAGCTGTACATTGACCAACAGAATAATGCTTAATGCATATGCTCCGGTGTCACATTCCAAAATAGCAGATCTACAAGCTCACGCCAAGCAATGCGACACATTGTGAGCTTGTAGACTGACACGCAACACTGTCGTATTACTAAGTAGCTTAAATGTTCTCTCTCTGTGTGTGTGTGTGTGTGTGTGTGTGTGTGTGTGTGTGTGTGTGTGTGTGCGTGCGTGTGTGTGTGTGTGTGCGTGCGTGTATGGGGGCTGTATATGCATGTGTTGACGTTACTGACGTACCTCGGTATTGAGGAAGCAGTACAGGATAGCCACCACTAGACCCTATATCATAGACATCATAAAAAAAAGTTATTTATTTGTATGCTGAACAATGACATGGCCAGGTTATTGTTAGGTATTTATTTAAACTTGTGACATTAACAGCGTCGATGCACACACGCTATACGTTATGCTATACCAGCTGAGAAGACACCATTTATCGGTCCAATATTCTGAACATGGCATATTGCTGTCTGAGCCTGGTCTTGGTTTCTTCTCGAGCAGTTCTTAATAACATTACCCCTAGCAGCAGGAGTCAAATAATAACTAATAATATATCGGCCAAACTAATGCATCGGTTGAGCTATACTAAATAAAAATCAGATGGGCAGATCTTACCTGGAAAGATCCCAAGCCCAGGTCAAACAGGATCTTATATTGCTCCATGCTTTTGTCGGCTGTCTCCACCAGATATACAAATACTACGTAGTTCACACCAAACAGAGGGATCAGTAGCAGAGTAGACTTGGCCAGGCGCCTGGAGCACACACAGACACACGCACGCACGCACGCACGTATGCACGCACACAAAAACACAAAACATCAAAATATTCATGTTAATACACAAAGCTCACCATGGTCCCTTCCTCCCCATCTGTGTCTACTGTTACATATGCATATGCATCTGTTGTGTACAAGGGTCGGCAACCTCTGGCACCGTGGTGCCCACACTGGTACAAAGGATCACTGGTGAGAGAGAGAGAGGATGTTTGGTTTAAAATAAACTATTACAAAAAATTCTAATGAAGTCCCTCGCATTACCATGCAAATTACATCCTGCGCATACTTATACGTTCATTAAAACTCTGAACTCTGACACGGGAGCGAGTCTGGAAGATAGTTGGGTTATTGCTCTGAGTCTAACGATCATTATAACAATGTGAAAGAAAAGCTTAAAAAAGGAAGGAAAAGGTTATATTCGTGACAATCAAAATATGTGATGTGTGCTGTGTCATTCAAATTAATGTTGACAATGACATGACACACTGACTAGAAAATGAAAACATGGCACTTTATTTCAAAAAGGTTACAGACCCCTGGTGTACGACACCCGTTCTGCTCATTATGATAATATCCAATGTCCCAAAAACAAACATTGTGCTCCGTGTGTCCTCGTTTCTGCTGCCGCCAGAGACTGGAATGAGTAAACACACGCATGCGCACGCACACGCACCCACACGCACACACACACACACACACACACACACACACACACACACACACACACACAGCACGCGTGTTACTGCGCACAACTCCATGTTAATTAATCATGCATGCGCACACCTCCATGCTAAAGTCTGTGCATGCTGGCAAAAAAAAACCTGGTTTATTCGTTTTTCCATTCCATCAGAGCTACTAGACCTCAGTAGGATAGGATACCAGGAGTGTTTAGAAAACGACAATAACATCAACTGTAGAACGTCAAGTGGCAATCATTGCTGGTCACAGCTACCGTGCCAAGGATCAAGTAATATCAGATATCCTGCTATGGCGGCACCCCTGATCGTCCAGAGGAAACCAGGCCTCATACATATCCTGACACAATCTCCAGGGACACAGGACTTGCATTCAAAGAACTTGGAGCAGCAATTGCCCACCACAGGATCCGGTGTAAAGACGTGCCATCAAGGATCTCGACGACAGGCGGCGAAGGATGATGATGAGAAAACTAAAATAATTGGACATTTTTGCCGGTCCCGCTCTCAACCAAAAGGTAGCGCAGTGGCACGACACACACCCAGGAGCTCTAACAGAGGGAAGCGCTACTAAGGAACGCGAGCAAACTCAAAGGCACAAATAATATGAGTTAACGAGGAACATACAGAGCTGTCGGACTAAAGGAGAAAAGAGCTACTACCAAAGATGATGGAGGCAAGGGAGAAAGGATGTTTTGCAGTTGTGCGACCTGACAAGCTCATCATGGGCCGTGGGCGTCAGCAGGGGAGAAAGGAGTCTGATTAGAGGAGGGGGAAAAGAGAACAATGTAACGTCATGGTCAATGGGGATAGTAACTTACTGTGTTTCATGTACTCTGGATAATAACTTTATTAAAGAGAACAATGTAACGTCATGGTCAATGGGAATAGTAACTTACTGTGTTTCATGTACTCTGGATAATAACAATGTAACGTCATGGTCAATGGGAATAGTAACTTACTGTGTTTCATGTACTCTAACGTCATGGTCAATGGGAATAGTAACTTACTGTGTTTCATGTACTCTAACGTCATGGTCAATGGGAATAGTAACTTACTGTGTTTCATGTACTCTGGATAATAACAATGTAACGTCATGGTCAATGGGAATAGTAACTTACTGTTTCATGTACTCTGGATAATCACTTTGAGTACGATTTCCTATTCCATTTATTTTTTTATTTTGGGACAGTTCAAATGTTGCCACATTGTATGCATGCCATAATCTAACACTAGAAATGTTATTAAGGGAGGCGGTATCATTTCACATGGTTGCTATGTCAAAATGTCCAACAAAAGGGCTAATAATGCTACATCTAAATGTATTTAGTTATATAAACAACTAGTAGAGCATCGACATAATGTTCACATTTTCACGGTATCAGAAACCAATACAGAACTTTACATTATATTGTGAAAAGACAGAAATAAACGTGGTGGTGGTGTGCCAGTCTACACATATATCCAAAGGTATATTCCTGGTGAACCTACCGCTATCTAACTATGGGTTCTAGTGTATTTACATGACCGATGACAGGCCAACACGTATCTGGATCCAAGCACAATGGACCTTGCGATGCAGAATGGTAGAACATCGAGTCGGCCTACAAGTTGCATCATGATCCAAGAAATCCAGTGGGAAACTATTTGATTGTGTGACCTGCGGTTAAACATAACGGGGTCTCGATTTGCGAGATTAGCTGCAGAGACAGACACAAAGACACACAGGCGGCCAGGATGCCTTCCAGCCTGGCAGAGAAACAATGATGATGATGATTAAAGTAATTATTGAAAGCAGGTCAGTCAGTTTATTGAATGGTGCGATAGGAAGAAGGAAAGGAACAAAAGCAAATGATTTTGTTAATAATCTTCAACATGTGAGAGTTGTTTTGGAGTTTTGCTGTTGTCATGTGTGGTCTCGTATTTACTTCAATTAATCAAGAATGAACAAAAGATTAATCAAGAATGAACAAAAAATGAATTCAAGGCTTCATGGGGTAAGTCATTTTGGGGGTAAACTACTCCTAATGATGCTACGTACTGCGTAAAGAAGACTGCAATGTCTTCCAAATCTTTCGGAATCTCTCAAGCAGCCATGTGTTATTTCCTCAAAAATCCTCAAAAATCATTGGGAAGAGACAGAAACAATTAAGTTGTATCTACAAGGAAGTACTTCGGAAAAAAGCTGTCAAGATAGCAAACGACCCCTCTCATCCACTCTGCAGGGAGTTCGAACTACTCCCCTCTGGTAGACGGTACAAAGTACCAAAAGCTAACCGTAACATTTTAAAACATTCCTTCATCCCAAATGCCATTAAGGCACTAAATGATACCATGTCTCACTATAGATTTGTTGTTTTTCAATGTATTTGCCACTGTTGTCCTGCACTTTTTTGCCATGAAAAAATAATTGTGTAAGTGTTTTTGCTGTTGTTGTAACTGTTTGTTTTTTTACTTTTTACTGACTGAAGACAAATTTCCACACGTGGACAATAAATGAAACTAACTAACCAACTAACTAACTAACTTATTTCTACCACAAAAGTGGTAGGGATGGGACTCCCATTATAATTTTTTTAAATCTAATTAATTAGAGGCATTGTAAATAATAATTAATCAAATAATTTATCGCATATACATATAGGACCTGAGAAGCTATTTTTGTAATGACTTAAAATACGAGTGAATCAATCCAATGAGTGAGTTTTTTTCCCATCCACTCGGCCAAGCAAAGTGGTCTGATCGGCTTCTTCTCCCATTGCGTATGATCGGTACGCCTGAAATTCATCCAGTGAGAAAGGTTCCCTGATATGGTATAGGAATGTTACAATGTTTATTTTCGCAAAAGGTTCGCCCCAGGATATTGGCGGTAGGGTCCCCGTGGATTAAGAATCTGTATTTGAGGCCTGGGCTGTGGCTCAGCGGTCCAGGCACCTTGGCCGGTAGTCCGAGTCTGGCAGTGTGCCGCGGGTTCGACTCCCGATACCGACGGCCTTTACTGCATGTCAGCCCCCCATCTCTCTCCCCCATTTCCTGTCAGCCTACTGTCTGTCTCTCTATAAAAAATATAAAATAAAGGCGAAAGCCGCAAAAAGAAGGAAAAAGGAATTTGTATTTGAGAATTCCTGATGAAGATTGTTTAAATCCAAACGGTTCACAGGGTCTTCGTCGCGGCCTTTTTCGTGCATTCTGTTGGCTCTGCCGACCACAGCGCTGGAGTCAATGGTGGCATGGAGTGGGCTTAAGACCACAGCTGTGAGAATTTATTTTGATACCTGCAAGTGAGGAGCTACTTAAAAGACACTCTCAAAATTAGAACACTGGGAGACCTCCACCCTCTCTTAAGATTCAGAGTAAAATCCCATCAAAGACATGATTATAAAAATACAATTGGACAAATTTACCAAATAATTCAGGAAGATAAGATTGAAGATCTAGATCACATTAGGGATAAATGGGACAAAGACATTTTCAACTATTTAAGATCTCCCTTTTGGCAGGAATATGCTTGGAAGATGAACATAATGTATTTCCAAACACCTCTGTCTATATCCAAGTACACACTAAACTCCAGCTGCTGGAGGGAACATGGGGAGAATAATGCGGATCAGACCCATATTTTCCTTTCCATATTTTCCCCAAAATACAAACCTTCTGGACCAAAGTTTCACAAAAAATTGAACAAATATTTGGGAGAGCTGTGAATTTAGAAAAACATAATATACTGCTGGGAAAACGACCCAAAAGTTTACAAAGTGAGGATCTATATCTGTTTTGGATTCTCAGAATGACAGCTCTAAAACAAATAACCAGAAGTTGGAAAAGTGGAAAAGTAGAACTACCCAGGATGGATAGATGGCTGGACAAAGTGGAAGACATATGTATGTGATGGAGAAGGTGACCTATACAATCAATGGAAAGGAAAAGTTATTTGAAAAAAGATGGGCTCTCAATCTTTTAAATACATAAGTAACATACCCCCTGGAAGTTCTCACCAACGTCTTTTGTTTAGACCTAAGTATTCAGTAATAAAAATACATTTCTTTATTTTATTTTTATTTTCTCTGTGTCTGTATATTTTTTGTATATGTTGTATTAAATGTTATTTTTTTTTAACGTTATTTGTTTTTGCGGCTTTCACCTTTTTTTGTATGGAGGCATAGACAGTAGGCTGACAGGAAATGGGGAAAGAGATGGGGGGGTGACATGCAGTGAAGGCCGTCGGGTCGAACCCGTGGCACACTGCCAGACTGGATTGCCAGCCAAGGTGCCTGGACCGCTGAGCCACGGCCCAGGCCCTATTAAATGTTATTTGTCCAATATAGGAATGTACCTGTACTGTGATTGGTCATTATAGGAACGTACTTGTACTGTGATTGGTCATTACCCCCGACGTCAGAGCAGCGTAGTTTCTGCACAAGGATGCGGATGATGCTGATGAACAGGAGGAAGTTGATCTGATAACAAAGACAAAAAACACGCAGGCACGCAGGCACACATACACACACACACACACACACACACACACACACACACACACACAAATTAATGCACACGCTTCAATTTATTTGTTATCCACTCACTCACGCAGTGGTAGAAAAAGTACTTGCATGTTTTATTCAACAGTTTCACTGCCTTGGGGCGAGATTGGGCGAGATAAATGAATGATCACAGATCGCCTAGGGCGAGATTGGACGAGATAAGGGTTTATATTGTTTAATAATGATTTTTACAGGCGTTTTATTGGCGTCATCATCACCAGGCAACGCTCCACTTCGGCGACGTCTTCGGTTATTTTCCATCCACAGGTAACGGGCTAGACATGATCCAAAAAACGTTTTGTATTGGAATTGAGCTGATCATACAAAACATCTATATTTTTGGAGGTCAATAAAAAAAATCATTGCGACCGCACAGGACCCTTTCCTGTGCTTATGATGAGAACGAAAGTATGTGCCCTGTGCCCCGGACATGATTCCGTGTTCCCGGAAGTGTCAATTTCGGTGGTGTTGCTTCAAATACGGACCGTGCGGGCTGAAAACCGTGGCATTCTGCGCCAAACCACTAGGTGGGGCTGGGGCGGGGAAAGAGTTAAGTAAAAGTATCAATACTGCAAAATAGAAATAGAAAAGTCCGGAATTCAAAATTGACTTGAGTAAAAGTACAAAAGTATTGGTATCAAAATGTACTTAAAGTACAAAAACTAGAAAGTACTCATTATGCAGAATGTCCTGTTTCAAGATTTCAAATGATTAAAAATCTTTAGAAAATAGCAGATGTACATGTTCACAATGGGTCGCATCACGACACACACAGCTTGTAGATTGGCTATTTTCAAAAGGCAGAAATGTACAGTATATGGGTAATGCATGTTTATTTTTTTTCTCTCCATAATAATCAAAATCTACAATCTACAAATCTACGTAACTACCGGTAGTACATAAAGTTTTCAAATAAATATAGTGGAGTAAAAGTACAATATTTGCCTCTGAGATGTAGTGGAGTAGAAATACAAGTATTCGAAATTTAAAATACTCAAGTAAAGTGCAAATACCTAAAAATTGTACTTAAGTACAGTACCTTCAGGTCTTAATGGGTGTATTTGTTGAACTATAAGTACACCAAATGTCTCTTTTGGGTCTCGGGCTGAAACTCCTGTTCTATAAGACTTACAATAACAGAGGTCATGATTGGCCAGTTGATGACTCTCTTCGGTATGAGCTTTTCATTTTTCTCCCAGCACCTGCAAACATACAGCAGACACACATACGGGTACAGGCTTTAGTGCAGACATACTATTGGTCAAACATACAGCAGACACACATACAGGTACAGGCTTTAGTGTAGACATACTATTGGTCAAACATACAGCAGACACACATACGGGTACAGGCTTTAGTGCAGACATACTATTGGTCAAACATACAGCAGACACACATACAGGTACAGGCTTTAGTGTAGACATACTATTGGTCAAACATACAGCAGACACACATACAGGTACAGGCTTTAGTGTAGACATACTGGTCCGACTGCCATTAGAGCAGACACACATACGGGTACAGGCTTTAGTGTAGACATACTGGTCCGACTGCCATTAGACCGACAACCTATACCTCGAACCCTAACCGCAAGCACGGGAGCAGCGCATGTTCGACCGCATGTCCGACCGTTGTTTCCACATGTCGGTCCGTTGGTGTGTCTAATCTGCCTTGTGCATCCCCACAAATACTGTAGGCTTTTCAACCTTCTCTAGATCCGGGCCCACTGGTAAATCTTGAAAGCGTTATTATTATCGGCCCACCCATCTGACCACATAACACAGCACTGCACAATGCATATGCATACACAATGCATAGACGATACACAATGCATGCACTCTGTCAGGGCATGTTCATTTAAATGATCAACCAATCGATTGTGTTCCGGCTTGGATCACTTTACTTTAAAGCGGGACTATGTAACTTTTTTTTAGGGGCGCTAGCCACTCCTATGCCCAGCTTTGTGTGTCTGTGTGTACCCCATAGCGATGATTTGATTGGCTGAGCAATGTGTGTACCCCATAGCGATGGTTTGATTGGCTGAGCACGGAATGTGATGTATGATGATAAGATCGCCCCTCACTTCAAACAAGTGTGATTTTTTGAGGGGCACTAGGAGCCACTCCAACGTCTGGCTTTCGATATTATGTCATATGGCAGCCAAGTCTATGGACTTTTAATGTTTGTTTAGAGCACTAAACGATATGTCCTGTGACAACCAAGTCTATGGACTTTTAATGTTTGTTAAGAGCACTAAACGATATGTCCTGTGGCAACCAAGTCTATGTACTTTTAATGTTTGTTAAGAGCACTAAACGATATGTCCTGTGGCAACCAAGTCTATGGACTTTTAATGTTTGTTAAGAGCACTGTCTAAACGGGACGTACTGTAATGTGGCAGCCAAGTTTATGGAATTTTAATGTTTGTTTATAGCACTTTAAACAAACATTACCAGGTGGCCCTCGCTTCACACGAGTGTGATTTCTTAATGAATAAAATGTTACATTTTCACGACGTGCAAGCAAAACCATATTTATCCATGAGGGCTTGCATAAACATCTTTTTGAGCTTGTACTGCTTTTTTTCCATTGTTCTCTGAGCCAGAACTGCAGCAGGATGATCAATACAAGTAAGACGCGTAAACGCGGGAAGCGAACAAAGATGTTGTGGCAGTCTGACACACACACACACGCACGCACGCACGCACGCACACGCACACACACACGCACACAGAGACCTCTGTATCGTTCCAATTTCTATTTTGGTCAGCTTCTATAGTTAGTGCTCACTTCGTTCGCAATCATTGTGAGCTGGCATGTGACGTAGGCTACATGCTGTGTACACAAAACACTGTGGCTGCAGAGTTAATGGATAACACCGCGCGGCGGAACTTGAATGAAGAGATTGTGATTGTCAATACATTCTCTATCATCAGTAACATGTGGGTGACAGCCTATACTTACAGTATGTGTATCAAATATGGTTTCATTCAAAAGCAAATCAAAGGCTACAGCTTATAATGAAAGCGTCATGATTTGCGGTTCCTCTGTGCTGCTGCGTCATGCGCAATCAGAGCATTTAGTGGCTGCACCTGTGTGGTAAATTGGCTACATTTGTGTGACCGACCGTCGACCGATATATAGGCCACCAATATGGCCTCATTTGGCATATCGGGTCATATCGTATCGGTGAAATGTCGATTACATACCGATGTAACTCAGTCAGGACAATCAAGCCTTATCGGTATCGCTCACAAAAATCCATATCAGTCGGGCCCTTCTACATTTTTAATTGTATAGAATTTTATTTTAAAGGAAAAATCCTCTCTCTCACACTTATGCCAGTATGCCAGCGAGGCCCTCTCCTGTGCCAACTGTGTCTATGGCTGCCAAATCCTGCTGCATTGTATTACGTTACATTCCAAAACAACCCTGTCTCACCCTGTTTCACGACAGGAACTCACCATGTATCCTCCAGGTATATCCTACATATGACCCACGCCACCACGAAGACAGAGGGGACCCCTGAGAGAGAGAGAGAGAGAGAGAGAAAGACAGGCAGACACGTTCGTTTGTTCGTTCGTCCATCTCGAGGAGATTGCAGGTACGTGTTTGGCACATCTGTCTTATTGAAGCGCACGCACGCACGCACGCACGCACGCACGCACGCACGCACGCACGCACGCACGCACGCACGCACGCACACACACACAAAATGTCTTCATTTGAGTCCACATTTAGAAGACACATTACAGCAGAACAAATATTTGTTCAGTTGCATTTTAGTCTCACACACTTTAAACAACATCTGTCCCAGCGCTACAAGTCCAGAATGTACAGAATGTAAACAACACATTCACATGGACTTATTCTCAGAAAACATTGGCCTTCCACTTCAGTCTGCCATATTACATAGTACAACACAATGCAGAAACAAAACACACACGCGTGTACACCGCATGCACACACTATGGGGTTAAAGGAGCCCCATAAACACAGACATGCACAGTACGTTGCACACACAGATTGAGAGACAGAGAGAGAGAGAGACTTTGCACAGATAAACACAAACATTACATACACACAAACGTTAAGCAGCTCCAGAGTAAAACCTTTGTGTGTGTGTGTGTGTGTGTGTGTGTGTGTGTGTGTGTGTGTGTGTGTGTGTGTGTGTGTGTGTGCATGCCAACTGTGTGCGTGCGGCCTGTGTGCGCGTGTGCGTGTGTGTGTGCGTGTGCGTGTGTGCGTGTGTGTTTCCTACCCCATCCAATGAGCATGTAGACAGCAGTGTGTGTGTGTGTGTGTGTACATGCCAACTGTGTGCGTGCAGCCTGTATGCGCGTGTGTGTGTGCGCGTGCGTGCGTGCGTGCGTGCGTGTGTGTGTGCGTGTTTCCTACCCCATCCAATGAGCATGTAGACAGCAGTGTGTGTGGCATAGCTGTGGATGACCAGCAGCAGTGTGTGGAGGTAGAGGCCCTCCACCAGCAGCCAGAAGAAGTTGGCCATGATGCAATAGTTGAAGACCACCAAGCTGACCTTGCATCCCACCTGGAACACACCAAGCACACCATGACCCCTGACAGCCCTGGCTATTTGGGCCAAAGGTTTCTCCACTTAAAGATGGAGCGCCTAAAACATGATCATCAGGTACTATGATTATACTTGGAGGAAGATTTTTCTCCCAAAAAAAAGTGTACAGAACGTGTTAAAATTATGTTTTTATGTTCATTAATTATACCTGGTTTTCACCTTAGCTTCATTTGTGTTTGTTGTTTTTCTGTCTGTCCAGCTTGATTTATGTGTCACATTATGCTGTTGTAGCGCTTCAATTTCCCTTCGGGGATTAATAAAGTATATCTCATCTCATCATCTCATCTCAGCTCAGCACCACCCACTGAGCCATGTGTTTTATGATAATGGGGGAGGGGTTGATGTTATCATGTCACTAAAGTGGTGGTATTTCGATTGGATCTTTTGACTCAAACAAAGGCTTTCAGCTTTCAGGAAGAAATCAAAAATACACAGGGAAGACATATTTTAATATTATGACCACACCTGGGCCTGGGGGTCTATTAGAGTAATGTTAACTCCAAGTGTCTTTTCCCTTTTCACTCTATACATAAAATATCTTCGCTGAAAACAGCCGATCTACAAGCTTGTTGTGACGCTTTGGAAGCTATTTTATGCAAAAGTATTCCCCGGGAATATGTACATTCTATGCAGTTATTCCTTTGTGACTAAACTGAAAAAGCAATAAAATTTGAATCATAAAAAAAAATGGTCAGAGAGCCAGCAGAGCCAGCAAAAAAAAGTATTTTGAGAAAAGTTCTACTTTTACATCATGAGATAGTTTTGCAACATGAGATAACTCCAGTAGAGCAGTGTTCATTCGTTGCACTGGGAGGCAAACTGCAGCCGTGGAATGCATTGGAGTCAGTCAGAGCCAGACGGACACCATATTTCAACACCATATTTCTGAAAGATTGAGACCTTTATAAATAAAAGTCACACGTTGTTTTGTGCTGTGCTGCTTTTCGTGTGTGTAACACTGTATACAGTACGTTAATTGAGGTATCTAAAGAGCACACTGAACGTGCCAAAGTATTGCAACTTTGACTGTCCATCACCATCACTGACAACCAAATCTCTCCATACTGCCGAGCCAGAAACGATTCAGGGTGCTGTTTAGATGCCTCAATACAGTTATACAGTGTGCACATCAACAATCAAGTTATTAAAAAACAACCTATGTATCATATGTCTTCTTTTATATTCATGGTATTTAGGACCATTAAATCAGAGCGCCCAGCGATTTACAGCAACGGAGCACATTTAGCGACGCACCAGGCGCTATCCCGGATGTAGCTGAAGTAGCTTGATGTAGCCAAAACACTCCCGAGGCAATCGACAACAACGGGAGGTATGATTCATTCTAACGCGACTAGCGACGGGACCGCGATGGGCCGTCTAAATATAATCTTTGCTTAGAATTGGACGGAATGATTTAGATCAAGAGTTATTCACGTTTTAAGATTTTCGGTCTCATCCTCTAAAATGGGGGGGAACATTTTCGCTGTCGTCCCAACCGGAAATGACATTGAATGTTGCGCAACAGACGCTCCCAGCCTGTGGAGCGATGCGATCGGTTTTGATATCAATACATCTCTGTCCTTTTATTAATCTCCGTCCTGAGCGCTGGGCGTTACTATTTGATAGGACGGAGAACTTCGTTAATGCCGCTCGGGGTGTTAACTGACAAAGGACGCAATCATTCATAGTGTTCACAAGCTGGTCCAGATGGCTCTCATTGACAACGTATTTCACAGAATCTTCAGATCCAGTTTTGCCTCCCATGTTCTGGGCAGTGGGAAAATACCCGAGTGTAGTGCCAGGCTGCCTTTTCTAGTGCCTGTCTGAGAGCAGAGAGCATGCTCAGCCCATCTAACTGCATCATTGTTTGGGGGTATAAATTTGGTAGGCTACTTGAATTATTGTATGGGTAATCGACTTTGGGTAATGTGATGACACTTCCAGGCCAGACTGTGATGGGCAGGCATGTTCCAATTATGAGTTTCATTATGTAGATGGATACTTGACAGGATCGTCAAGTGGTGTGATCTGATTATTAGGGAAATGTTCAGATGGAGAAAAGAGAGACACTCGGAGAGGATAAGTGCTGAAAAGAACACCTGGAAAATTGCCCGTTGCAATCAACAGACGTTGATCAGCACGAATGTCGTGTTCAAGTGTGATGATTGTTTGTGCGCGCGTGTGTGCTATCTGACCAGTGATGGCTGGATGCTGCAGTCCGTGTGCTCGCTGTGTGAGAACAGGATGGCGTCCTTCACCAGGACAGCCACTGCCTTCAGGATGAACGACACAAACAGGTTCAGATGGATGTAGTTTCTGGTACAGCGAAGCCGCCTGTAGAGACCGCACGCACGCACGCGCACACACGCAAGCACACACGCACACGCACACGCACACACACACACACACACACACACACACACACACACACACACACACACACACACACACACACACACACAGATTACAGATATGTGGTAAGGATTATAGTGTATAAATAAATAGTGTCATGCAGGGTACTGTATCTAAACACATAGTCATCGCAGCCAATCACAGACGGGTGTGTTGAAATTATTTTATTAGGAATAACCCCTTGATATACAGTGTCTCGTTTTCGAGAGGGTGATGGGTGATGGGTGTGTGTGTGTGCAGTGTATGTGTGTGTGTGTGTGTGTGTGTGTGTGCGTGCGCGTGCGCGTGCGTGCACGTAGGCTACCTGAACAGGCAGAGGATGGTAATGCTGGTTAGCAGGGCGATGAGGGAGAGGCTGTGTCCCAGAGTGTAGAAAATCTTCACCACTCTGTAGAAAACCACCTGCAAAATACACACACATTTCTTCTATAAAAATATATACCAGTAAGATGCCTAGAGGGCAAGAAGTGACCTCGCCAAAACAACAAGGTTCAAGGTTCAAGGTTTTTATTAGTGTCCCAGAAGGGCAATTGTGTTTACAGTAAACAGTAGTGGTTTCCGACATACAAATACACATACAAAACAATACAGGACAACAACAGACAAGAGACACCATAACATAGCATAACCGGAGGTCTGGTCGCATCTAGTGAAGGTAGGAGAATAAGAGATAAAAAACAAGAAAGCAAAAAAAGTGCTTAAGATAAGATATAATATATAAAGTGCTGCATAAAGTGCATCTTTCAGCATCATCATCATCACACCACAAGACCACCGGCAGCATTGACTGCACGGATCGAGGCAGGGACAAAGGAGTGCTTATATCTGTTGTTTTTTACAACGGGGGCCCCCAGA
>NC_136801.1:23911064-24041064 GCF_951216825.1 Electrona antarctica | reverse complement strand
CTCGAGACCCCAGTGCCCAGGTCTCGAGACATCGCACGCGACCTCGCCCAAAGGGCGAGGTCGCTTGTGTCGTGTGTGTGTGTGGACCTGAGGCTGCAGCGTGAGTGACAGATGTTGAGTCACCTAACGTCACCCAACGTTACGTCCCCCAGATGGAAAACTACTGTGTCTGGAACAGGAAACACACGGACACTCTACAGAGGACCAGAGGACGACACCTGAGGGTCTGGATAAGCTCTCTCTTTGTCTCTCTCTCTCTCTCTGTCCACACACACACACACACACACACACACACACACACACACACACACACACACACACACACACACACACACACACACACACACACACACACACACACACACACACACACACACACACACACACACACACACACACACACACACACACACACACACACACACACACACACACACACACACACACACACACACACACACAGCACAATTGCGCAAATGAACCTCAGTTTGTGGCGAGGCGCACAAACTGATGCCTTTCATCATAACATTTAAATATTAAAACGGCGGAAGAAAACACATGTGTTTGGCTCTGCATTAGCTATCCAACTTCATTTCACTTTTCATTTGTTCAATATGTTGATAAGAGCATGCGGGATTGTCTGTGACTGTGAGGGAAGGTTTTTGAAACATCGGGTTTCATGGATCATGTGCGCTGCAGCTGCTGGCCTCGTTATTAAACACTACGTAATTAATGTTCACTGCATTATCGTCAAGTTCCATATACAGTATGTTGCCCACCATGTCCACATAATGTTACAGTACCTGGCTACAGGCTTATTTGGTTACAAACATGTTTAGTTGTAGCCTAGACGTCGTGCACATAGGGTCGTGCATCATTGTTTGTGTCCAAAATAACAGATCTGCAAGCTGTCAACACGCCATGAAACGGCATGTCGACAGCTTGTATGTCTGTTATTTTGGGGGGTAGCCGACCCGACGCACGTTACGCATTGAAACAAGCCATGGGTTTGAGAGGCTGATTGATGTAAACCGTAAACTTACAGTATTAGATTTTTAATAGCCTATTTAAAGTTTTCACTTGTCACGGCGATAAAGCTGTAGCTCTGTTTTGGAACATTGCACGAGTAAGATGAATGAAAAAGGAAAGCTTTTGGAACGGAGACACTATTTGGACATAACCCCGTTGGTGTTACTTCAGTGAAAACTAAATGGAGATATACTTAATCAGACTCCTGTCCTGGCTGGAAATATAATGGAACCATGAGAAGGTTGGAACTTTGTTCAGCCAACGGAACATGAGTAGTACATTGTGCCTTTCCTCCTGATGGCTGTGCATGGTGACTGTGAACAGCGGGGAATGAGTGCGCACATTTTCTTTGATTTGATTGATATTACGATAAACGCAAAGAGCGGCAGAGCCTAAATCAAGTTATTGTATGTAGCTATATAAATTCATTTTAGGGGGCACTTTTTTTTTCTTTTTTCCCCAACGGGAATTCCCAAGAAAAGGTTGGCAAATTCCCGGGATTTTTTTTTTTACCTCACATCACTAATGTACACACTTTGGAATTACGTTAAACATGCAGAAGTTTTCAAATGTATACAATCTTTTTAAAATAGCAGATCTACAAGCTCACAAACTTGTAGATCGGCTTTACGAAATGTATATAGGGCTGAAGTGTTTAATATATGTTTTGGAATAAATTCAAAATCTACAACTAGTTTTCAAGTTTTCAAATAATTGTAGTGGAGTAAAAGTAAAACATGTGCCACTGAAATGTAGTGGGGACTAGTATAAGTAAAAGTACTGAAAACTGGAAATACTCCAGTAAACTAAAAGTACCTCAAAATTGTACTTAAATACAGTACTTAACACGATTGCCGTAGATCTACGGCAATTAATAAATACCACGCTTAGCGCCATTGCCGTAGATGTATGGCAATTGGTCTTTTATAGTGCTTTTTTTACTTACATTAGCATTGGGTTGCTAGGTGATGTCAACAGCAGTGGAGCGCGCCATCTTGAACTGCGTATGCACCCGCGCTCATTCTGTTTCGCTCACTGTTTCTCGCCTTTATCTCCAATTCCTTGTCCCAGATGTCATTTCTGGTCAAAACAAGTTTTATTCGACGGCCGATAGCCAACGCTTTAATCGTCGCGATCAGGCTTTCTCATCGCCGATCGGGAGACCGGAAAGTGGATGCAACAAGACACACAGTGTAAGTAACATTTGTAACATCCGGTCGTGGGTTTTGGCTCTTCAAAATAGGGGTAAAACGGGGAGAAATCCTGGCGTGAATTACAGCGAATGTATTAATTAATCCTGGCGGGTTAAGGGTTAAAGATGGAGTGCCGTGATTTTTTTCCACCCTAAAACATGATCATCAGGTCTTAATGTTATATAAGGAGGTATATATTTTTTTTTAAGTGTACAGTATTTGTTAAAATGTTGTTTTTATGTGGGCACGCCCACCAGTTCATTAAGTATGCCTGGTTTGCCTGGTGGGTGGTGATGGATGGTGATCCACCTGAACTGAAGCCGCACCCACAGCTGTAGTTGTATGATAAAAGGGGAGGGGTTAGGGGAGGGGCTGATAGTGTGATGTCACTATATTACTGTTTATTTCATTGGCCCGTTTGACTGTCAAGGATTCAGCCTCCAGGAAGAAACCCTAAATACAAAGTTAATACACCATTGCACATACAAACGACTCAAGTACTGTCACCTCATAAACACATGAAAAACTGGAAAAAAACAAAGATTGTGGCACTCAATCTTTAAGTAAAGTTATAGGCTACTTTCCACCACTGCATTAAGTGATGTGCACGTCTGCGACATACAGCGGTTTGACACTGGGCCCTGCCATGGGGTCATGATGCACATAGCAGCGTGAGCTGTTGATTGGTCTACTTTGTGAGGACTTACAGACACACAGACAGATATGATCCCTTGGCCTTCGGTCACGCTGTAAAAACAATGTAGACGTAAACATTTGCATTCAGCGCAGAGAGACTAGACAAACACAACAAGATGTGACAGAAAGACAGACGAGGGCGGAGACATCTTGTTACACAAAGCGCATAACAAACTACACGGACACAGAGGAAAAACAGACGGGTGAGGATAGACAAAAATGTGTAGGATCCAGAACAGAAAGGCTGCATGGCTGAGCCATGTGAGGAATATTGATATAGTTTAGAGGTTTCACATATATTAACCTCTCTCTACCTCTCTCTCCCCCTTTCTCTCCCTCCCTCCGCAAGTTGTAAGTAAAGTGAGCGAAATACTTCACTCCAAGGAAAGCCTCCCATAGAGTGAAGTATTTTGTGAACGAATACTTAACAAAACATGTTTAGTATCATAGGATGTTCATGTGATGTGACTGTGTGTCCTGCCCATGCGTTCAGTACGTTGCTGTGTAGAGTGTAGGCTACATGTACCTTTAGTAAAATCACATGCTGTGAACACTATATGAATACAAAGCTTATTGTACAACTGGCTGAGAATGGAATGTAAGATGAGGTATTGCATGAGTGAAACGAATATAAACCCCCAATGTACAGATATGAGTTGGAGATTTCCCCAAACCAACAATACACTGAACACGGATAAGGAATTCTTGACTCCTGGCCATTTATTCTAACTCAGTAGTTCTCACACTTTCAGGAATCTTCAAAAATGTTCCAGATGGCGCGTGCACGGTCGATCACGCACGCGCGTGATCGCACATGCATCGCTGCGTAAAATGCGCTATTTTGGGCTTGATTAGAGCTTAATTTGACTTAGTTATGAAAAATACGATGATAGCTTAGCATTCCGGACATCTGATAGTGCTGCACAGTAGCAAAGATACTACCGGATATTTTGATCGCAAACCGTCATAGCTCACTCGCTCTATTTGGTCAGAATCGGCACAATGGTGGCGTTACCGCCACCATCAGGACTGATTGTCCCAATACTATAGTCTTGCCCCGTCAAAATGAGATATAGTGTGTATATCGCGGATTTTTCTATTGGCATTAAAATGACAAATTAAACATATGAATAATGCTGGCAGAAGGCACAATCCACTGTTAATTAGGCTTGGCCACAAGAGGGTTAAGGAATCATAATTTCAGCAATAGTGATGAGCTATAGCGAGGTCATAATTAGCAGTGGTGTAAAGTACATTTTCTTAAGTACTGTACTTAAGTACAATGTTGAGGTATTTGTACTTTACTTGAGTATTTCCAATTTCCAATACTGTACGTTTACTTATTATATACTCCGCTACATCTCAGAGCCAAAATGTGTACTTTTACTCCACTACAATTATTTGAAAACCTTAGTTACTAGTTACTTTGGAGATTTAAATTTTGATTAGAAAACATACATTAACCACTTCAACGCTATACCTACTGTACATTTCGGGCCATTTGAAAATAGCAGCTATTTTATAGCGGCTATTTTCAAAAGATCTTGCACACATTTTGAACTCGTGAAATGGGGCCTTCTGCAAATAATGAGTACTTTTATGCCGGTACTTTTACTCGAGTATATTTTGAATACGGGACTTTTACTTGTAACGGAGTACATCTACATTGCAGTACTGTATTTATACTTTCACTTAAGTAAAACATTCGAGTACTTTTTCCACCGCTGATAATGTAGTGCCGTCAGAGACGTATGTTCTTCTCCTCTCTGTTCAGTTTAACTCCATCTGTGTCAGACTGGCTGATAAGAACACAGACACAGACACTGCGCTACGTACGTGTTGCCTCGTGTTCTTATCATGAAACAACCCTGATGAAGGAAATGAAATATAACACTCCATTACAACTCTACCCAGCACACCTACGCACGCACGCACGCACGCACGCACGCACGCACGCACGCACGCACGCACGCACGCACGCACGCACGCACGCACGCACGCACGCTCACTCACTCACTCACTCACTCACTCACTCACTCACTCACTCACTCACTACTCACTCACTCAGATGTTTGTGTTATTATACTTGGCAGGATGCCATAACCGCTTAACCCTAACTCTGACCTGAACACAAACCCCTAACTATACATTTGAAGTAATGTGAGCTGGATAGACAGGGAAACCCCTGTTAGTGAACAAATAATCTATATAGCAAAGATTATTGCCAGATGATAGATCTTTAAGGTTTTACCCTCAAAATGTAAAAAAAACGAACAAAAATACATTGTCCACGAATGTAACATTTTCCCTTCTTTTTGTCTCCACCAGGCCGAAGGCATGGGGAGAGAGTATGTTTTGCACTCCGTCCGTGTGTGTGTGTGTGTCCGTGTGTCCGTGTGTCCTTCCGTCCGTCCGTTACCAGCTAATCTCCGGCACCGTTAACCCGGTCGATGCCAAACTTTGCACACACACTCCCTAGATGCCAACGATGAACCTCTGCCCCGCATTTTCCACAACGGCCTGTTATAGCGCCACCATGAGGCAGCTTTTCACATGTGTTACCTAAAACTGCACCGATCTGCGTGAAACGTTGCATGCACACTCCCTAGAGGCCAAGGACAAACCTTTGACCTGCATTTTCCGCATCTGCCTTTTATAGCGCCACCAGGAGGCCGACTTTTGTAAAACACATTTTTGGATATTACTCCTCCAGATTCTGTCCAAAAATCTCACAAATCGTTACACAGTATCTCTATGGTCATGTGCTCAAGTCGGATCTGTCCGATATTTCAAATTCCACCCTAATTGGCTATAATTGGCTTTCACAGTTTGCAAGATTGCCCCGTTTTGAACAAAAGCCTCAAATCATGAACACAGCATGCAATTTACGTGAAATCTTTCACACATTTTCTTACTAGGCTGAGGAATATATCCCACCCTTTTCACATTGGCCTGTTATAGCGCCACCAACAGGTTGATTTTTGCAAAACACATTTTTGGAACAAAATGCCTCAAATCATCCAATTGCCATCAAAGGCAAACATGTTTATATTACTCCTAAACATTTTGCCAAACATCTCACACAGTCCTATCCTCCTGGTGGAGACCTGTGCCCAGAAGGGCACTTTTTCTAGTTAAACATGTTCTTTCAAATTGTTATTATGATGATTAGATTCAAAGCAATAACTCGCCTACCTCCCAGACTCACTCCCCAGTCAGAATTAAGAGTTTTAATGAATGTAGCATTATGTGCAGGATGTAATTGACATACAAATGTGAGGAACTTCGTTTATTTGACTAAAGTTTTTTTAATTATTTATTTTAAAGGGCCTATAACATAAAATTCAACTTTTTCAATTTCTTTTGTGTTTTTGGGGCTCCCATATGTGTTTTCTATCCCCACAAATAACCAATTTTGAATAATCAGGCTTTCATATCATATGGGTGCTTTAATGGAAATTGCTCTCAGGAACAGCTCAACTGATTTTGTCCTCATCGTGATGTCATCAATGTCACCCTACTTTGTATAATTCCTCCCTCTCTTCAGTCTTCAGTTCCAAATTTGCACCATTGTTGATTTTCCAAGCTGGCATGGAATGGAAACAAGCCTGGTTTTATCTAGCATCAGTATTATAATGACTCAAATATTAAATAATCTGCATATCAGCACCCTCACCACCTCAGGACATTGTGGTACTGCAGCTAAAACTGCTTTCAAAGTCCAGAAATAAATGACAAGGACTGGTTATATCAAAGTGGTGATTGAGGCTCAAACCATTAGAAATAAGTTTGAGGGACATAGACAATACGATATTAAATATTAAAAGCCGTTTTAAAATGCATGTTATTTGCGCTTTAAACCAAAAATCCTCTCTCTCACACTTATGCCGGTGTGCCAGTGATCACCCTCCTTTATGCCAATGTTGGCACCGGTGCCAAAGGTTGCCTATTCTGTATTTAAGTCCGACGTCATTTTGTAGTCCTACGTTACGTCCGGGTCCAAGTGGCACCAGCTCCCGTCCGCATCTCATTGTAAATATAATATCTAAACGCGTGAATCTTTTCACAATGGCGTTATTTTTCAGAAAGGAAGCCATTGAGGGTTAAAATGCGTCTTAATGCTTCCAACTCGAGTAGAATTATTAATGTTTATCATGTTTGTCCATGACAAAGAAAATATATGATGTGGAGCCAAGTCCATTTGCTCAGTACAATATTTCGGGGGCATATTTAGAATGTGTGCAGGGTTGAGTATGTTGAATCTAGTTTGCATTAATGAGGATTTAGGTGACACAATGAAATAAAATGGTGATAGTATTCAGTGTGGGGCAGACGGCCTGTCACAGCCAGATTTGGGAGACCAGTAGCTTTGTTGTTGCAAGGAAAGCGGTAAAATTTGACTTTCATGGTTGTTTTCGTCTCAGATTTAGTCCGACGGAGGGACACAGTATAACTCTATGGGGACACAAAAAGCGACACAAAAGTGGGACCCGGAAGTATCTCTGGAGGGGGCGCTCACGTCACGGCTAAAATACTGAATAGAAAACCTGCAATATACTCCCTATGGACCGCAGTTGAAAACCACTCGAGTGTGTTCTGTGTTGTCTTCTGCAGTGTTTGTGTATAACTTTTCATCCTGTTCTGTTTACTCATGAGCTTCCTGTTTTTTTCTACATTCTGTGTGAACTCCTCTCGGACAAATGCACTGACAGTATCAATTCTACATTCTGTATTGTGAACTCCTCTCGCACTGACAGTATCAATTCTGTGTGAACTCCTCTCGGACACATGCACTGACCGTATCAATTCTACATTCTGTATTGTGAACTCCTCTCGCACTGACAGTATCAATTCTGTGTGAACTCCTCTCGGACACATGCACTGACAGTATCAATTCTACATTCTGTATTGTGAACTCCTCTCGGACGCACTGACAGTATCAATTCTGTGTGAACTCCTCTCGGACACACTGACAGTATCAATTCTACATTCTGTGTGAACTCCTCTCGGACACACTGACAGTATCAATTCTACATTCTGTGTGAACTCCTCTCGGACACACTGACAGTATCAATTCTGTGTGAACTCCTCTCGGACACACTGACAGTATCAATTCTACATTCTGTGTGAACTCCTCTCGGACACACTGACAGTATCAATTCTACATTCTGTGTGAACTCCTCTCGGACACACTGACAGTATCAATTCTACATTCTGTGTGAACTCCTCTCGGACACACTGACAGTATCAATTCTACATTCTGTGTGAACTCCTCTCGGACACACTGACAGTATCAATTCTGTGTGAACTCCTCTCGGACACACTTACAGTATCAATTCTTGCTATGACAAAGATAAAGAAGAACGTGTCTTAGACCAACCTTGTTGGGGTCCTCCGACTCCTCAGAATAGCAGGCTGTGAAGACACTGGGATACCTGCGAGACCATCCCTGCTCTGTACAGTTCCTACTCATGCTACCTGAGAAAGACAGAGAGAGACAGAAAGTGAGACAGAGACTAGATTATTATTATTTATTTATTTATAATTCAAAATTGTATTTGTTTTTCAAAATTGTACAAGATCTAGGTTCAGTACAAAGCAGCATCAACATTATAAACCTTACAAATAGCCAGTCCAAGAAACATAACAGTTAAAATGAAAATAAAAAAGAAGAAAAATAAAAGCAAGGAAAATAATGTTCATTTAAGGTTCATATACTGTACATCCAGAATTCATCCCATGTCTCTTTCATTTTGCTTTCTGCATTTACCCTGCCCAACATATATTCATATGATGTTATTTTGATCATTTCATTATTATTATTATTATTATTATTGTGCATGTGTGCGTGTGCATGTGTTATTGTGTGTGACACAGGGATAAACGTTTGAGCCCGACGGTCTACTCTAAACCCTGGATGTTGTTTATGTGTTTATGTGTTTATGTTTATGTGTTTGTGTTTATGTGTTTATGTGTTCCAGCTCTGATCTCTTCGTGCAGAATTTTATTTGGATGCCAGAGGATGTCTCTGGATGTCTGGCTATCTCACGGGATGTAACGCAGAGTGTGTGTGTGTGTGTGTGTGTGTGTGTGTGTGTGTGTGTGTGTGTGTGTGTGTGTGAGAGAGAGAGAGAGAGAGAGAGAGAGAGAGAGGGAGAGAGAGGGAGAGAGGGAGAGAGAGAGAGTGCACGTGTTAAGGTGTGAGTGCTAACAGACGCGGTGAGAGGATTCATTCAGAAACATCTGGTAGATATTCACATCTGTCGTCATCATATCGTTACATTTATCATCCACACCAAGCCGACGGGCCGGGAGACGGAGATTATGTTTTCGCCCCCCTGTGTGTCAATGAGTCAATTCGTCCATCTGTCCGCAGGTAATCTCAAACACCACTGGAATGATCAGCCTCACACTTTGCATGCACTCTCTCAGAATGCCAAGTGAAATATAGACCCAATATTGCTCTATACTGCACCGATTTTTCCTGACTACACTTTTATAACTTCCTTTTTTTTACCATTTTGAAAAACATTTGAAAATTGTTCAACTAGCCGATCTACATCAACATATTGTGAGCTTGCAGATTGGCTATTTGAATTATTCCAAAATGATTTTCAAAATAGTAAAAACGAAACAAAAAAAATAAAATAAAAGGCAAAGAAGTTTAGGGATAAGGTATAAGGCAATGGCGAAAATAGGGCCCCAAATCTTTTAGGAACAAGAAAGTGGCCGCGCACACTGATAGCCAAAGTGCCAATGCTTTATTTAGGATGCAGAGTAGTCTCGCGTAGCCAGACAACTATTCCACAATCACTGAATGCTATATAGTCCGGAACTACACCTCCTGAAATCAGAGTAAGGAAGCTGCCAATTCCGTTCACGAAAATATATTCTAAAATATCTTTACATTTTATTTTTTTTATTTCCTTTTCTGCTAAGTAGCAAGCTATATATGCTAAGATGATTTCTATTTATATTACGATAAATTTGCGCGACTGTAAAGACGAAACGGAAGTGGGGAGGAGGCTCCACTTCTGATTTATATTTTACTCATGATAGAACTTCCGTTGGTCCAGACTGTATGATGGAAGCATTTGGAAATTGAGAGAGGCAACAGTCTAGTAACGCGAGACTAGATGCAGAGTACAGGGAAACCTTTTGGTTTCCTGTACTCTGCGTCCTAAAAAAAGTATTTCGGACACTTTCTTGTCCCTTCCAGACTTCTATTCAGTTTACTCTACCATCTAGATAAACCTCAAAAGAAACGATATGCTCGGGTACTCTTTGTAGACTTCTCCTCTGCATTTAACACAATGAGACCTCATATTCTGATGAGGAAACTTTTTGACATGGGTGTTAACACCAATATCATCAGGTGGGTGGAGTCATTCCTGACTGAGCGGGTACAATATGTCAAGGTGAATAAAGCAATATCTCTCCCCATTACGACCAACACGGGGGCTCCGCAAGGGAGCGTGATTTCACCGGTATTGTTCACGCTGTACACAAGCGACTGTAGGAGTGAGTCAGACAACACCTGTATTGTTAAATTCGCAGACGACACAGCTATTGTTGGTCTGATTGAGGATGATGAGATAAGCTATCGAAGAACAGTGGACGAGTTTGCCGGTTGGTGCAGGAGTAACTTCCTCCAGCTGAATATCAAAAAAACTAAGGAGGTCATATTTGACCTTAGGACTGGTGCTCATGCACACCAGGAAATAGTCATTGGTGGGGATGGGGTAGTGATTGTGGAGGAATACAAGTACTTGGGTACAACGATTGATTCCAAGCTGACATGGAATTCTAACACTCATTCCATCTATAAGAAAGGTCAGCAGAGACTGCATTTTATGCGCAGACTGAGACAGTATAATGTGGAAAAGAATGTTATGGCACTTTTTCATCGATCCTTTGTGGAGAGTGCATTGACATTTTGTTTTGTCTCATGGTATGGCTCATTATCATTGGTTAATAAGAACAAACTCCATAAAATCATCAACGTGTCCAGCAAAATAGCTGGGGTACGATTTGAGAGTATGACCTCAATGTATGAGACCCGGGTACTCAGGAAGGGGAAAGCTATTACCAGGGACAATACACACCCGTTACACAGCCAATACCATCTCTTACCATCAGGGCGGCGGTACATGGTACCTTCCCTGCAGGCTAGGGCCTCAAGATCGTTTGTTCCCATAAGTATAGGACTTATGAACAAGCAGGCCCCATCTCAGTTCCGTGCATAAAGTGTGATGTGATGCCTCTTGGAACTATGACTGGTGGCCTTCTGTTGGCATTGTTTCTTTATTGTCTATGTACTGTTTGTTGCATATGTTTTATGTATATCCTGATGACTGCTGTGCACAAAACAAATTTCCGAAAGGACTAATAAAGTATCTATCTATCTATCTATCTACTCTCCCGTGGACCGGCACCACTACAAGGGCTTTGGTGTGTGTAAGCAACCTCGTGCACGGTGTTACACCAAATCAGGAGGAGGAGGGAGGGATATAGGGTGGATGGAGGGAGAGGGATGGTGGGAGGGATGAAAGGAGGGATAGAGGGAGGAATGAAGGGAGGGATGGAGGGAAGGATGGACGGAGGGAGGGATGGACGGAGGAATGAAGGGAGGGCTAGAGGAGGTCAGGCTGATGGGAGAGGAAAGGGAAGCAGACAGCCCGAGGGAAAGACAGAACACAAGAGCAGAGAAAAGAGGATAGAGATAAAAAGCAAAGAATGCACGTGGATCAAAGGAGGAGAAGAAGAAAGGGCGATGTGCAGGTGATGGATGAGGGGAGAAGGGAAGCAGTGACAGACGAGGGGCGAGATGGTCATGGGTAGAGAGGGAGTCAGCAGCCGTATAGGCATGAGGTCACGGAGGTTGTCTGGTGACCTTGTTGACCAACAGGATACGAGACCCCGGGCAGGCACACGACACTATAAAGCTTTCCTCTTCTTTTAATGGGCTCGGAACTGGAATGTTCTTCAAATGAATGACATTTAAAAGATTAGCACGTACGGTCTGCAACAACCACTGTGCCTTTGAGCAAAGCTTTTAACGCACATGGAGGAGAGTACAGTACAGTATCTATGGGCAGTATTATGCGTGTCTTAAGTACCAGGTCTTATTACTTAACTTAAGACCTGGAGGCGTGGTCAATGCTGTTTGGCCACTCAGAATAGCCAAATGGCATTGATCACGCCTCCAGGTCTTAAGTTAAGTAATAAGACCTGGTACTTAAGACACGCATAATACTGCCCAATGTCTCTCCGCAGAATCCCTGAGAATGTATGCTTGTGTGTGTGTGTGTGTGTGTGTGTGTGTGTGTGTGTGTGTGTGTGTGCGTGCGTGCGTGCGTGCGTGCGTGCGTGCGTGCGTGCGTGCGTGTGTGCGTGCATGTATGGACTAAGGACTGAGGACGGGGGCTTACCATTTTTTCCAAACAGATGGAGGAGAGCGGCGGGACAGGGCAGCACCATGACCTCATCCACTGCTGCATTCTTCCAACAGGTGATGTTGTCCCACTCACCACGACAACCTGGACACACAACACACACAAGTGTTGTTTTTTTTATTTAGATTTTAGTTTTAGTCTCTTGAATGGTTTTCATTTAGTTTTAGTCACATTTTAGTCACCTGGAATGTCTTAGTGTTAGTCTAGTTTTAGTCTACCGTAGTTTTTAGCTGTTGACGAAATTGTCAATACATTAGTCTTAGTTTTAGTCATCATAGCTTAGTTTTCATTTAGTTTCCATGTAGTTTTCGTCAGTGAAAAAAGGTAGTCGACGAACATTTTTCGTCTTAGTTTTAGTCGACGAAAACAACACTGCTCAGAACCTAACATCCGTCTAACAGTAGAATATCTGTACAATGAAACTATGAGTATACAGTGTATACTCTATAGTGTATACTATACACTATAGAGTGCTATGTCTACATAAAATGCTATCTAAATGACATAAGTTGAGCCTTTGCATACGCCTGTAAGGTCGTGCAAGTAAGACTCTATCTTAGCCCGTATAGCGGCTGAGATGGAGTCTGAAGTCTAAGAGGTGGGTTTTCAGAATACTGGCGGAAGATTGGGAGTGAGTCTGCAGTTCTGATTGCAATGGGAAGTCCATTCCATAGTTTTGTAGCCAGAAGGCAACGGCAACAGCAAAGAAGAGATGAAAGTACAGTAGGCAGGGTATTGTGGGAGGCAACAGCCTGGCTTGAGACTTGTGCAATAGCCTAAAGTAGATTTCGAGTAAGGAATTTAGACACAAGACATCAACTTGGCCTGAGTCCTACTGTCCTACAGTATTAATGCAATCGGAATGTAATGTGGTCATGAAACTGCAGCCTTTGGTACTGCAGGAACTTGGTATCGGCTCTGTCCAGCAGCTCCCTGCAATATTTTTTATAATCGTTTTGTTATGTTTCAATAACCCGGTAATACCATACATCCCAGATGGGTGGATTAGGCTTACCATGCTTTTTGCATTATTATTGGGCAGTGGATGTAGATTGCCAAGATTTCTAAAATATAAATAGATAAATAAAATAGCAGATCTAGAAGCACACATCGCATTGTGCTTATAGATAATCTATTTTTGTTATTCATCGAAGTGTATAGAGGGCTTAAGGGGTTAAGGAACTTTGCATGTCAAACGTACGAAATGCAAAAAGTCTGCCCGCCGCCAGAAATGGTTGCTGCAGATGGATTGATAATATTCACTGGAGTTTATCCGGGTGCAAAGGAACCAAAACACAGAGTAATGTGTGACTCCCTCCATCCCTCGCACTGTTGAGAAATGCCAGTGGGACAGTACGTGAGGTAACGTGACAGTAATGTTAATCTATTTATTCAATTTAAGAGTTGATCAATGGTTTCTCATTGTCGTGGTGGAAAAAAAACTGCATTAAAGTGGTTAAATTTGAATCATCTACTCAAGTGACTTCCTCATCTGCAACCCTTAATGACAACATATTTACTAACTCTCTTAACACATTTTGTGCCCAAGACGCCTGTGGACGTCTTGGGTATTACCGCACGTGCATAGGCCAAGACGTCTGTGGACGTCTTTGAAAAAAAACAAAAAAACAAAGATTTTTATTTTATTTTAATACGTGGTGCCAACGTTTGTGTGGCGTTTAAATTAAATAACTCAGAAACTATAAAACATTTCAAAGTAAAAAGTTCCAGCATGTGTCTCCACAGTCAGCTGAATTATAAAATATGTGAATGGATTTTCTAGGTGAAAGTGGTTTTTGGCAGTTTTGCGTGGGCTCTCAATGTGTTAATAATGTACGGAAATCTGGTGTCTTTCATTCTGATATATCTGATCATTATCCTGTTTCACTTCTCATCAATAAACAAAGTTCTAAGGTTTAGACTAGTGTTTAACAAAATAAATGTTGACCGATTTGAGGAGCTGATTGATGACATCCTGACCTATGGGATGATGTATACACTCATGATGATGTTGATCAAGCATATCAGTCATTTTTAAAGTATTTTAACTCTGTATTCAACAGGTGCTTTCCTCTTGTCAGTAAGAAAGCAAACAAGGTCAGTGCATTTAGAAAACCCTGGTTTACACCAGATCTCCATAAGTCTCTGAAAGCTAAGAATAGGTTGTATAAGAAATTCATCTGTAATCCATCCCCAATTAATATAGCAAATTATAAGAAATGTCGTAACAATTACTTTTCAGACAAATTCAATGAGGCTTTAAATAACATCAAAACCACCTGGGGAGTCATCAACCAGCTTCTAAATAGGAAAAAGGCTACAGCCAGTCTCAATTTGTTGATGAAAAATGAGTTTACTCTGACCCATCTGACAATTATTTTGTTAATATTGGCACAGTTCTATCAGAGGATAAGTCTTACAGCCGGTTCTCCATCCGAGTTTCTGACAGATCCCCATCCTTCTATTCAGAGTTTCAAGCCTCCGAGAAGTAAATCATGGAAATAATGATGTGTCTGAAAGACTCAGCTGCTGGTCATGATGAGGTCAGATCTTAATCTTCAAATCATCAAAACTAGACATTCAATTATTTAAGCCTTTGACCCGCATCTTCACCAAATCTCTAGAAACTGGAATAATACCCAATGACCTTAAAGTTGCTAAAGTAGTTCCTGTTTACAAATCTGGAGACCGTGTATTTAGTAACTACCGCCCTATTTCTGTTCTCCCATGTTTCTCAAAGATTCTGGAGAAATTGGTATAACAGAATGATGGAAAATCTGCAGGACTATAACATACTGTATGAACACCAATATGGATTTAGGAAAAATCATTCTACAGAAATGGCTATACTTCAATTGGTCGATAAAATGCATACTGCATTCAATAATAATGAATATGCTTTGGGAACTTTTCTTGACTTATCTAAAGAATTTACTGGAATCACTCATACATGTTTTTTTAAATTACATACAGTAACCGTCAACAATTTGTCATAATGGTAAGTCATCAGAGAGTGCCACCTAAACCAGGGGTCTATAGAGCGTCGCAGTCCCGCCCCCTACCAGGGCCCAGGAAATGATATCCCGTTCATTTCTCATAGACATTTCAAAAAGTATTTATTTAAAGACCTTTTAAGCCTCGTACAAAGCCAACTCTTGTCGTGACAAATCATGACAACAAACACAATTTTTCGGGTCGAACAAATAATTAGAAAGAAGAAGAAAACGGCAGGTTACAACACTTTTTTTATTGTTTTTCTTCTTTGTAATTATTTGTTCGGCCCAAAATGTTGTGTCTGTTGCCATGATTTGTCACAACTCGAGTTGGCTTTGTCCGCGGCGTAAACGTCTTTAAATAAATACTTTTTGAAATGTCTATGGGAAAAATATATTGGGATTTATTTTCTGGGCCTGGCGTCGTCATGAAAGGGGGCGGGACTGCGACGCTCTATACTAGGCCCACTCTTATTTCTGATTTATCGTAATGATTTGGCTGCAGCTTTGTCCTCCTTGTTTCCTGTACTTTTTGCAGATGATACAAATGTATTTATTTCACATAGGCCTACTGATTTTTCTGCTCTAATGGCAAAAGCTAATCATGAATTTCAAAATGGTTTAAACAAATTATCACTGAATATCAAAAAATAAAAAGTATTGTAAATCTAACACCTGTTTGTGTATAGGAGATGACCCAATCACTCAGGTTACATCAACAGCCTTCCTTGGTGTATTTATCCATGAAAGACTAAGCCGGAAAAACTACATTAGCCATGTCTGTAAGAAAATATCAAATATATCACACACACCTCCCTACAAAAACACATGCATACTGTACTGTAATTTGTGAATGAAACACAGTGCACACACACACACACACACACACACACACACACACACACACACACACACACACACACACACACACACACACACACACACACACACACACACACACACACACACACACACACACACACACACACACACACACACACACACACACACACACACACACACACACACACACACACACACACACACACACAGGCGTGGGAAAACCAACAGTCCACAAGCTGCGAGCCGTGCAAATAAAAGCTCATATCAGTGTAGCTAAACATACAAACACACATGCATGTGTGTGTTTTTCCGTGTGTGTGTGCGTGCACATGTACATTCACATGGGCATTGTGTGCAGATGTGTGAATGCGTGTGTAGCATGTGCATTTCCTGCTTCTGGTCTGTGTGTGACCTGAAAACAGAAGTAGGTGCAGCAGCACTTGATAAATGATTGATAGTGTGTGGGCATCAGTGTTGTTTTCGTCGACTAAAACTAAGACGAAAAAATGTTTTTCACTGACAAAAAGTAATGGAAACTAATAAGCTACGATGAGTAAAAGACAAAATATACAATTTCGTCGACAAATAAAAACTAGACGTTAAAATGTTAGGAAGGGACTAGTGGACAAGAGATCCAGTCATTTTACACTTGGTTGCATGCTGAAAATTGCCGATCTACAAGCTCACAACTCGTGGGGGAGAGGGGAGTTGCACCACTCAGTTCACACGGGTGCACTTAGCCTGAAGGGGAAGCAATGGAACACAGAACTTTATAATTTTATCTTTAAATAGAGCGCTAATTAAACACGTTAATGGCGTCGTTGGCGGTGCGGGATCTCATTAAAAAGACGTTAAAGGAGTCCTTAGCCAGGGTTGAGTTAAGCGCCACTAAATTCCATTGTTAATCTGTGCCTGAACAGACCACATTATGATTCGACCTGTCCTTAAACTTAGCCAGGTGTAAACACACGGGGATGATCATGTTGTTCAGTTAATGCAAGGTGTAAATCTGTACACATACACACACACAGACAGTGTGTGCGTGCGTGCGTGCGTGCGTGCGTGCGTGCGTGGGTGCGTGCGTGCGTGCGTGCGTGTGTTTACCTGCACTATACAGTTGCTCTTTCTCCAGGTGTAGCCGACATTCCAGCTCCGCTCTCTTCAGCTCCCAGTGGAACTGGCACACTGGAATTCCATTGGCCTGCGGACACAGGAAACAGGAAGTTAAACCAGCAGGAAGTAGGATGAAGGATATAAATCACATGGCGTCAGGAAAGCATTGGCAGCCCGCACTCATCGAGCTCATCGCTTATCACAGCAGCCAATCAGTGCGTTCTCGGAGCATGTTTAGTTGAATGATCAATACGAAATAATCTGATTCTGATAAGTTAAGTTTAACACTATTAAACTTAATTAGCCTACTACATTTATTTAATTGAATTAATGTATTGATTAAATTAAATCAATTACCTAATTATCATTCAAATTAAATAAACTCATCAGGGGGTCCCCAGCAAAATAAGTTAATATAGAATCACAATCATTTTAACCACTTTGTGTATTTTATACTAGCGACAGTGTATTTTATACTAGCGACAGTGTATTTTATACTAGCGACAGTGTATTTTATACTAGCGACTAGCGTCACTTTGTGGCGTGCTCTGAGCTTCTACATTGCTGGCAGTAACTGTACATTCACTTAAGTACTGTACTTAAGTAACTGAGGTACTTTTACTTTGTTGGAGTAGGCAAGTTGAATTATTTTTTGTTTGCACATTTACTTCTCCATTAAAGTGCATTCACAAGACATCACAAGTCATCAGCTTCTCTCTGTGGCATTCTCATGGTACTGTCCTAATAAAAGCTGTATTTCCAGTTGTCCACCCAGGTACATACTCACTCACATAATCACCCAAGCCTTGATATGCTCTCTGTCAGTCAATTAGGCCTGGGGATGCGTGCCCTTGGTGTCAGATAATTCAATTGACCAATAATCGAAATAATAATCTCAAAACCAATAAGGCTAAACAACAACAGAAAATCACAATAATAACATACAAAAACAGTTAAATGGCTTCTACAGATATTTTTGTTATTCGTCGCCTGCTGGGCTTAAAGGAGCATTCAGTGATTTGGGTAATTTAAAAAAAAAACCCGGTCCACCCCGGTAACAAGATGTGCACATGCACACGCTCTACAGTGAAGGTACAACAGACCAACAGCACGTGCACCAAGGCCCGCCCCACTCGATCATGATTGGAGGAAGGCCCCTCTCATCCTGATTGGATGAAGGCTTTGCCACCCAAAGCCCAACCGAAACTAGGGTTTTTTGACCCCAGGGGCTCACTGGGGACAGGGAGGAACTCCTTATATGGTCAGCACACTTTATAGTAGGGAGGATTATCCAAAAAATAAGAAAAAATAAGTGATATTTGAATTAAGTGAAATCACTGAATATACCTTTAAGCAGTTCAAACAAATTATTTTGCCAACACTGTTGTCCAGATTCAGAGAGGTAGGTTTAACAATGGCTCAGCAAGTAAGGAGGTTGAGTGCCTTGTGCATACACTCCCCACAGAGTGCACATTAAACCAAAATGATGCTAAAATAACACTAAAGGTGGTTCTTTGGCTCGTAACCATAGGGGAACATCTTTTGGTGCCTTATAGCACCCATCTTTAAAGGTCCTAAAAAGAACCTCTGTGCTACGGTATATAGCAATAACATTTATTTGGAAGCAGGTTGATCTTTCACTGTGAAAGTGTGAATATTAGCATGAACCTACTATGAATGAGGTGTCAATGAAACGTTTCCTGTAAAATATTTGTCAGCAACTTTTCGGACGACCGAAAAGGCATTAAATGGGAGGTGCAAGGCCCAAAGCATAGCAAACTGGGTGTCCTTGACATTCCAAAGGTTGATTGAGTGTTGCGTTTCTGTCTTGGGTCTGAGGGCGGCGACACCCGTTGCGTTGTTTGTGTGGTGCTTTTTGATGGATCTTGCTGTTGAACCTCCACATCTTTGACAGGCTATATATGACTGGATTTTTGATAGGCAACCATTCATCCATGTAGTACAAGTGATTGATGGTAAACAACGATTTACTGTTAAGTTAACGTAACTGTGGCACCAACTAGTTACTGTAAGATAACATTTTAGAAAATAATCTGCATGCCGATCCCCTCAGGGGTTGCAGGCTGAAAACCCCTGACCTTTTCATAACAGCAACCATATAAAATACCATATAAAAACACCATATAAATACTGGTTTCTAACAGTAGGTGTACAGATTTCCAAACAATTTTAAAACGAGTCCTTTGGGAGCAGGTCTTTCCTCTATAGTGGAATCCTTGAGTGTCATTTTAAAAAGGGCGTACAAATAGAACCCAAATGGACCTGTGATCATAAATGGGCGCTTTCAGGTCTGTACCCCCGAAATGTGCAGTCTCTCTGGGTTAAATAAACACGGAATCGACAGTGAACTCCGGATAAACATACTCCGACAGGAAGAGAGACAGAGAGAGACAGAGTATGGGGTGTTGTAAGGTTCTGGAAGTGGACTGCTGGAATGGTTCGGCTCACTCACAGTCATAAATTCAACACAGCAGGAACGGTTCATGCGTTTCGAAATCCACAAAAGAAAAATGTGAGTGAGTGGTCAGTCCTGTACTGTGTGTGTGTGTGTGTGTGTGTGTGTGTGTGTGTGTGTGTGTGTGTGTTTGTGTGTGTGTGTGTGTGTGTGTGTGAGAGTTTGTGTGTCAGCAGCTGGGAGGTCTGTTTACGTGAGGATTATTGCCACTCTCAGTTGCGTTTCAAAGCTGTCAATGTGTTTAGGTCTCACACGGGCAGACACCCCCCCCCCCCCCTCCATCTATCACCTCGTCATCATCAAATACCAATCACACACCACCACCAACTTGAACTCATTATCACTTCTTCAATGTCTTGACCTTGAACATGAAAGATGTGGTGCCATTAATGTGTTTTTTTTCCCACACATTAACCTTTCACACAGCAAGCAATAGGAGAACGTCCATTTCAGATGTGTTCACACATAGATTAATAGTCTGTTTGACAAAGCACACGTTAGCGCTAAATCCAATTATACAACAGGTAGTTCCGACGAAGCAATCCGATTGGTTAAAATAGCTATCTACCCGTGCTTCAAACAAGCATGACCATGACACCGTGCTTCAAACGAGCATTACTGCACACCTAATCAAAATGTTAAAAGAAAACAGCTGTGCCGGGTCCTGTCCCAGCACTATGCTAAGCGGCTACGGTAGCAGTTCTCATGGGAAGTTCAGGGACATAGAATTTAGGCATTTAGCAGACACTCTTAATCCCGAGCGATTTACATTAAGCAAGAACAAAAAGCATGGCAATACATCATATACATAAACAAGTAGGTATCATGAATCATTTGAGCTGACATGTTGTTTTTTATGAATAAGTGTTGTATAATCACAATATTAACACAGGAATAACACTTCAGCGCTGCTTACGGTACTCGTTCCTGCAGCAACGCTGTCGTGTCGTGCCGATAATCTCGTTAAAAGCACACCCTCTCGTGTAATGTTGCATAATTTAACAGCGTGATTAAATACAACCCTTTTTTTCCTTCAACACAACATCGCAGTTTCTCATTGATGCACCCATGAAAAACACAATTTTAACACCTTAAGGGCCCGGGGTTATTTAATCCATTAATAAAATTTGCCCATCGTTTATAGCGCCCGGAGCACTTTTACCGACGGACCGGATGTTGTTGTGAATGTGTGTGTAGCAGCTAACAATAGCCACAACACTATCGATGCGATCGACAACAACGGGAGGTAAGATAAAATTAGACTAGCGACTGGACAGTGGGGGCCCGGTAGAGAAATGAGAGTTACCATGTGGGGGTCTCGGAACACCCATACCCCAAGGAACGCACTCAGGGGGCCAGGCCGATTTCGGCGAGCCGCCCCACGTCCGAAACGGTTGAGAAATGACAGAGTTAGGGCCGATTCATACTCCTATTTTACCGCTGTAGTGCCGAAATGATTTTGGCTCGTCAGTAGCACCGAAGAGCCGACTTTAGGACGGTACCCGCCCCCCCCGAACATCAAATGACGTCACATTGTAGGCTCTACAGAGCCGAACCGACTTTTATTCGGCTCTAAAATAGGAGTATGAATCGCGCCTTACCGCGTGGGGGTCCCTCTACTGTACGCTCAACTGTACTGTCACTGTACTGTACTGGCACACACAAAATCATCATACATACAGTTAATATGTGTGTGTGTGTTTGTGTTAGGTTGCGCACAGGTGGTGAAAAACAACCATGCTATTTTCGCGCTCATACCCACCCAGCCAGGCAGGCAGCCAGCCACACACATAGCTCCGTAAGGGAGTGGTTGCACCACTCAAAAAACATGTTTATTATGAGAAAGGTCATGGGATATTCACGTGACATAACTGCCTTTCCTGTCCACATGTAGGGTGTTGTGTACCTTTATTAAAACCATGTGCTGTGAACACTACGCGAATACAAAGCTTATTGTACAACTTGCTTGGACTGGAATGTAATGTTAACTAGATTTGCATGACAGGGAAGCGTTACGCTGTAGCTTGTTGACTCTAAATGACTATCTATGGCAGTAAAGAAGCATTGTTTGTGTTTTAACAATGTTTCACTTTACAAGTATGTTCTGTGAATATTTCCAACTCAAGCGCAAACATAGCCGAATGAATTTACACATTTTCTGTTATCTTATCTCTCTCCCCAAACAAACCTCAGAGAGTAGGGAAGGCTCATCTCTCCTCGACAATATAAGTGTCATCTCAATGTAAACTCACCTCGTCCATTCACATATGGCTTGAATCAGACACTACAAAGACTTTACAAAGACTCAGGGGAGCCGGCAGCGCCTGTTGCATCATGTCATCATGGTGACGGTCCTACTGAGTCGGTTATGTGCGTTCATACACCAGTGGTGGAAAAGGTACTAACATAAATACCACAATGTAGAAATACTATGTTACAAGTAAAGGTCCGGAATTCACACGCATGAGAAAAAGTACAAATGTATTGTATGTACTTAAAGTACCAACAGAAAAAGTAGTCATTGTGCAGAATGTCACATTTATTTTTTTCTACGATTTTTGCAACCCATTTTTTCACCCAGTGTTAATTATCTAATGTAATCCTGGGTGCTACACTTCCTCTGCCAACCTGGGGGGGGGGCAGCGGACTGACTAATTAATACACATTAAGAGCATCTCAAACATCAGTAGAGAGTAATTTACAGTAGCAGGCAGCCTTTTAATACTGATATATGAACTGTTGAGCCCAATGCCATACAAACTTTAAATCACAAGAAGCAGTTTATGCTGTTTGACTGTTTAGGTCACATGATTTACTACACTCTAACGAGTAACTGCACACCAGGGGGTGAAGTTCAATGTGCCATACCAGAATTTACACACATGTAGAGAATAGAGATTTGATGACTGATGCACGCACGCGGGTTCCCAGCCCCCCGCACACGCACACGCACACACACACACACACACACACACACACACAGACACACACACACACACACACACACACACACACACACACACACACACACACACACACACACACACACACACACACATACTTTATTAAGTTTAGATTTTGTTTTGTTCACCGGATTACGTTTGGCTACACTGCCAACAATTACAATTTAGCAGACGTTCTTAATCCAGAGCGATTCATAGTAAGCAAGAACAACACATGATAATACATCAAATGCATAGAAATGGTCGTCTAGGATCATAAGTAGGTCCTAACCTAACGAAAAAAACCTAACATCCGTCTATGTATAATATCTGTACAATGAAACTATAAGTATACACTTTAGAATGCTATGTCTACATATGCTATCTAAATTACACATTTTAGCCTTTGCATACACCTGCAACTAGTCGTCGAGGCTAGGGCAAGTGCTACGGGCTAAGGTGGAGTCTGAAGAGGTGAGTTTTCAGACTACGGCGGAAGATTGGGAGTGAGTCTGATTATGATTATGATTGCAATGGGGGACAAGAGTCAAGAGTCTGGGACATGTGGAGTGTAGTGCCGAAACGCGGAAGCATTCTCAATAAACAAGAAATTGCATCCAAGCCAGTCTTGCATCATTTATTTTGGAGAGTGCTGCTTTTTCCACTTCGGTGGTAGTTGATTTAAGTTGTATTTTTAGCTGAGCACCCACTGGCTAAAACTAAGGGCAGCATCCAGAGGACGCTTTTCTTTCTTACCAAAACACTACTGATATTGCACTGTAAAATAAAATGATGCCATGACATGTATGACTTCCAAAGGTGACATGACAGGAGATGCAGTCAGTAGTTTTAATATTTTCAAATATGGCCCCATTTCTTTCTTTTTCTGCCTTTATTTATAGGTCCAGTAGACTGACAGCAAATGGGGAGAGAGAGAGATGGGGAGTGACACGCAGCAAAGGTCGTCGGGATCGGGAGTCGAACCCGCGGCTCGCTGTCAGGCGGCATTAGTAGCCTAGGTGCCCAGACGGCTACGCCAGCCGTCCGGGCCGGCACTCTTTTAAAAGGTTTGGACACCCATGTCCTAAGTTATAAATATCTATCTGTGCCAGTGTCCTTGCCTGGCGTTGTGTAACACTTTTAGTCTAGTAGCCAGAATGTGAACCCGGACATGTTGAGTACACCAACGTTTTATGTTAGAAATGTTTAGTATGGGTCCCCAGCATGTAGAAACTGCCAGATGCTAACTTGCATATTGTTGAGCAATTTTCATAATTGGAATAATATCTAACCATACCATTAACGACCTATAAGGGAAAAATAAATCTAAATTTCATCATGCTTTATGTAGCATTTGACATGTCAAACTAGGGGGTTTTCATGATGCTGAATCCATTCCCAGCATTAGTTTTGCACAAAATACACTCCTTAGGCTAAAACGGCCATAGCCGTAATCACAAATGTGATGTAGCTATGTATTGCATAAAAAATAATTTTGGAAAATAATTTGGGGACCCCCCAAAATTATTTGGCGACCCCCCGAGGGGTCGCGACCCACAGGTTGAGAACCCCTGACATTTTATGCCAATTATGAAAATTGCTCAACATATGCAAGTTAGCATCCGGCAGTTTCTACATGCTGGGGACCCATACTCAACATTTCTAACATAAAACTTTGGTGTACTCAACATGTCCGGGTTCACAATGGGGCTCTATGGGCTGGCAACTAGACTATTTGGGCTGCCTCTGGTTCTGAACTCACTCAACTCAGACAGTGGTGGGTGAGGGGCTTCATGAGCTTCATCCACTGAGCTCAGGTAGAGAAGTGGTGATGGATGAACAAGGTCATGGTAGGTGAGGTTGGGGTCAAACCCTTTGCCCCGTGTCTGATGTTGTTTTCGTACGGAGCTGACAGACAAGAGAGCCCTCCGGCTGACCTGACGCGTCTCCGTCAGTACCTGCGTCATTATACACTGGAAATAACAATAACATTTTTTTTTACTTAAGTAAAAGTATCAAAACTGCAATATAGAAATATACTCTGTTACACGCAGACGTCTGGAATTCAAAATGTACTTGAGTAAAAGTACAAAAGTATCGGCATCAAAATGTACTTAAAGTACCAAAAGTCTAAAGTATACTCATTGTGCAGACTGTCCCATTTCAAGTTTTCAAATGTATAAACACCTTTTGAAAAAAACAGATATACAAGCTCGCTTCGAATGTTATCAACCGATAATCACCAGTAGGTTATAATTATCACTCGAATGCAATGGAGCCAGCAGGCTCGCCTGGAGCCTACTGCATGTCTACTGGCTGCCATTAGGAAACACGGAACTTCCGCTGAAGTGAAACCATCAGGTGATGGCAATCATACTAATCACTGTATACCGTGCATTACATGAAAACTACTGCCAGGCGACAGGCGGTCATTGAAGTTGATCGAGTTGGATACTGTTTCTCCCTCTACCATTCCCTCATATTTCTAGTTTACTGAAGTAATGTTGTGCACATTTGTCCAGTGCATAGCCTACTGCAGGCCTTGTTGACTAGATTTAGAAGACATTTTGAAGCTCTTGCTACTGAAATGAATTTATATGGAGAAATACCGTCATTTAACATGCATCTGAATGGGTGAGAAGGACAGCTTGCTATCGCAGAGTGGAGTGGGTGCAGGGGCTTAGTGAAGGGCTAATTCCGCTGACAATAATGATTTAGAACTTTGCGTTCACCTGGTTCGCCAGGTCTAACTAGACCCTGGTCAAACATGGAAGAAAGGACACAGCTGAACGGGTTATCTCAAAGGTTTTCAAACTAAAAGTGGGGGCCGTGACCCACAGCTAGGCTGCCGCGGGGACCAATTGGAAGGGGGGAGGAAGAAATAATTAAATAAAAGACTGTGTGTGTGTGTGTGTGTGTGTGTGCGACCGTGCGTGTGTGTGTGTGTGTGTGTGTGTGTGTGTGTGTGTGTGTGTGTGTGTGTGAGAGTGAGTGAGTTCCAGTCCTTGAGGGAGTTCCAGGGGGTCCACAGCTAAATGATAGTTTGGAACCAAATGGACCCTTATGTGTCTGTAACTCTGAGAGTGTACGGGTCCTTTTGGTTCCATTTGTACACTCTCAGAGTTAAATTAACATTGATTTTACAATATAAATTGGGCGTCTCAGAGATAGAAATGCCATTAAATGGGGGTCCGTAGACTAATGCATGTCAAACTGGGGGGTCCTTGAAATTAAAACGGGTTGAGAATCACTACTAGAGCTGTACAAATCTTCTCTTATGGGGGTCCCTGCAGGCATATCTCTTCAAATGGGGGTCCGCAGGATGTGTCCTTGACATGACAAAGTTTGGGAACCACTGATGTAGACCACTTTCAACCTGGCATAACTATTTTGGGCATGATATCATTAGTAATGTCAACATTTTTCCGAAATGTTCGCAAAAACTATAGCATGTTAGCATTTTCTTTTTAATCCTTTCGCAATGGGGGCCGCAGCCAGAGGTACAGTCAGTCACCGATTTTAAAATTCATGGACCTCGTCAATTTTAAATCTGTGCAGATGGTTTTTAAAGCAATAAAATATTTACTCCCAAGGAACCTACAAAAAAAATGTTTAAGGATAAAGAAGAGGGAAGGTATGACCTAAGGAAGAAGGAAGGAAGATTTACGGCAGCCTTTTGTCCACACTACTCCCAAAAACATGTGCATTTCAGTGTGCGGGGTTACTCTGTGGAATTAACTTTAGGAAGGAAGAGATAAAACAGAGCAATAGTATGCCACAGTTTAACCCATTTTGACCTGAGATCAGATTCTAAAAATGTCTTCTATGTCAGTCGTTCTTCGATTTTTCAAAAATAGCAGACCTACAAGCGCCACTCGGTGGCGCGCTATGAGCTTGTAGATCTGCTATTTTTCAATAGCTAAAGCATAACATAATGCTAACACCAAAAGGGGTTCCCGCCTAAAATGGGTTAAACATCAATATAAGAAAAGCATTTTTAAGAAGTACAGAAATGAGGAGGGAAATTGAAATTGTTGATGCGGATGGAATGGTTTGTGAGGGTGCACATTGTGAAGTGGTGTTGAAGTTTTAATGTGCAGAAGCATGTGCACATTTGGATCTTCTATTTGTTTTTCTTTTTTTATAATTTTTTTTCTCATAACGTGTTAATATAAAACTGTTATGAAGGGGTAGAATGTTTTAAGCATTAGCTTATTCCTGCTCCTTTTCGAGTTTTTAAATTTTTGTATGCACATTTATAATAATTATTAAAATAATAATAAATTAATAATTTACATTTGGGGGATATCTTTCACAATAATAAATAAAACATGTTCTAGACATTCTAATGATCTCACAAAAAACATAATTAGTTATTTTACTTACTTTTATCAGTGTTAAAGGTCAAAGGTCATAGGTTAAAAAAAAATCAAAATTGCAGTGTCCAGAGATTTTTAATTTGTGTGAATTTCAGCCTCTGTGGGGGGTATTTATATGCAAATATCATGACCAATGGCATTGCAATGAACAAAAAAGAACAGACATTTTTTTAATGAATGAATTCAAATATGTTGTATTATTGCAACGCTGGGTGTTACAGGGATAAAGGGAGGTGAAACCCTAGGCTGATTGTGTACAGTTTGTGTTCCAGTTCGGGTTTAAAAGGACAGCACAGAAAACATAAGGCCATGGGCTGCATAAGGCTGACCTTAGGCAACCTTTGGCACCGCTGCCAAAATTGGTACAAAGGAGGGTGAACACTGGCAAACTGGCGTGAGAGGATTTTTGGTTTAAAATAAACTATTGAAAAAACTGTAGTGAAATAAATGAAGTCCCACACATTTGTATGTAAATTACATCCTGCACATAATGCTACATTCATTAAAACTCGTAAACGTAAACTTAATGCAGTCAACGTCCTGGTAGCATGGAAAGCCGGCGTTACAAAGTTTACAAGCCACTGGTTTATGCTGTCTAACCATGTACTTACTATGTGAGTCGAGTATAATATATTGTACTTTGGTGATACTCTTGAATAAGCTGTTGTACTACAGTATATGTGAGCAGAATATACTGTCTGGTACACTGATGATAGTCTTAAATAGTTGTACTACACAGTATGTGAGCAGAATGTACTGGTACATTGATTTGTTGTTTGACTAGTTGTATGTGAGTATACTGCTACAGTGTATTGATAAAAGTCTTGCTCTGTTCCCCCTTTGCCAAAACAAGTTCCTTGCATGAATCTTACACTTGGCAATAAAGCGTCCCTGTTTCTGGGTTCTAAAATATTATAGTATTCTGGGTCAGAGGAGCAACTTAGAGTTCTGGGTCCCATGAGAACATGTCACATTGGATCCTTAATATTTATAGGACAATAAAATCCATAAACCAAGAGACCCTGCAGCGACGGGCCTCTGCATTCTACATAACGTTTCACCCTTATTTGGAAATCAACCCATTTGCGGGATTAATGCTAGTAGCCTGTTATAAACACTACTACCCATCTGAACCTGCAGAGGAAATACATCTCTGGTAGTTAGTCTGGCCAAGCAATTAAAGGGAGGTGAAACCCTAGGCTGATTGTGTACAGTTTGTTTTCCAGTTCAGGTTGAACCCCTTTTGGTGTTAGCATTATGTTATGCTTTAGCTATTGAAAAATAGCAGATCTACAAGCTCATAGCGCGCCACCGAGTGGCGCGCTACGAGCTTGTAGGTCTGCTATTTTTGAAAAATCGAAGAACGACTGACATACTGTAGAAACATAGCTTTTTCAGAAAACTGTCAGGATGTAGAAGACATTTTTAGAATCTGATCTCAGGTCAAAATGGGTTAAAAGGACAGCACAGAAAACATGTGGCCAGGCTGCATAAGGCTGACCTTAGGCAACCTTTGGCACCGGTGCCAAAATTGGTACAAAGGAGGGTGAACACTGGCAAACTGGCGTGAGAGGATTTTTGGTTTAAAATAAACGATTGGAAAAATTGTAGTGAAATAAATGAAGTCCCACACATTTGTATGTAAATTACATCCTGCACAGAATGCTACATTCATTAAAACTCTGAACTTTGACAGTCTGGAAAGATAGGTGGGTTATTGCTCCGAGTCTAATGGTCATTATAACAATGTGGGGGAAAATATATTTATTAAAAAAAATAATGGGAAAGATTATATTTGTGAACAATCAAAATCTGTTGGAAGTTTTGATGTGGTGTCATTAAATTCATGTTGACATGGCACACTGACTATCAAAACAAATAAAAACATGGCACTTCATTTCAAAAAGTTCGCAGACCCCTGTAGTATATAAGCCATAAGCAAATACAATTGTAGATAATCAAATCGATAATGGTTTGTTGACAATCTATCGTAGATTCCTTTTGCACATGGCTCTGGGCACACCTAAACCTACGGTAACAAACCCATTATTAATGGTATTAGCTGCAGCTGCATTGGCATGGTTTTTAATCTGCAGTCATCTAACCTGAACTACAAAACAGCCTATAGGGTTTCATGCCCGTTTAAGTAGTATGTAGGAATACCAAACAACTCGCCCCTTTGCCAACTCGCCCCGGGCGTACAGCCGGCGGAACTGCGCTGCCTGTAAATTATGCTTAAAAAGCAGTAAAACTATGCCCTAAACCCTAAACCTATTTCTAACCTTATTCTCAGTAAAACAAGATAAAGAATACAAGAACCGCGGCACCGAGTGGTCGGCGGAAAACAATCGAGGGGCGAGATGGTTTAGGGGCGACCGTACCCGATACCGTATGTAGCATATGTTCTGTTCTTAGATTACTGACTGGTACATGTTGCATTGCATGTAGACTACTGGGATGTACTGGGACTACAGAACCACAACAGATGCCTGTTAAGGATCACTGTTGTAACTGTTGTATCACTAGCGAATAGTATGTTCATGCATACAGTTTATATATTCACTGGTGATATATATATGCATGAACGTCACACTTGTTTTGGTTGATAGAATATCAGTCAGAGACCTCTACTGTAAATGGTAAATGGTGCATTTATATAGCGCCTTTATCCAAGGCGCTTTACATAGATTGTGCATTACATTCACCCATTCACACACACATTCATACACCGATTGCGGCGGAAGCCATGCAAGGTACCAACCAGCACATCGGGAGCAATTTGGGGTTCAGTGTCTTGCCCAAGGACACTTCGACATGTAGACAGGAGGAGCCGGGATTCGAACCGCCGACCCATGGATCATTGGACGACCTGCTCTACCTCTTGAGCCACAGTCGCCCTAGTCCCTACTGTAGCACGGACATCTAGCGGCAGACTACAAAGATACGTGCATACATACAGGAGGCAAAGTTGTTCTTTTGTGCAGCGAAAAGACACACAAACTGACGTGATGCACCTCTTTCTTCACCTCTTCCTGGTCTTTGCTTGTTGAAATATCGCAACTTGAGCAAAGTTCTCTTTGTGAATGAAGCGGCACAAAAACAATATAAGTGCCTTCAGTGTGAACTGTGAACGCAACTTAAGTCTATTTATTTATTCAATCTTACTCTCATATCTCTGCTCTTACCTGTACCTATCCTGTGTTTTAGCATGCTGTCACTGCTACATTATCCAGAAGAGTGGGCATTTGAGAAGACCCCTTTTGGATCGCTGGCCACAGATAATTCATGATGGATTTTGGTTTGTTTGACTGAGCATGGGGCACTATTTAGGGAGAACACTGGGCACTACTGGGATATTTGGGGGACACCGACTGTGTGGATATGCACATGCACGAGTGTGTGCATATCAAAAATTAATATGGGATAAAAGAGAGCAAAATGCATTGTCTGTCTGTCAATAATCTGCAGTGTTTCCCATTTAGAAACGGGTCAGCAGTTCAATATTTCTATGTTACTAAGACGGTGGACTCTAAATATAGCGTCATTCTCAACTGGGTCTTGGCAGCCAAGCCTCTATAATTATTTATAATGAATGCTTTTACGGCCAGGTTAACGCAGGCCAGGGCACCACTCTACAACACGCAGTTCAGTGAGTTCACACAATTATAACTGGCCCGTCCTGCCAGTCACCCCTAGAGCCTCAGCCAGGTTATGGTCACCTTGTGCTGTGTTGCTTCATTGCATGCCTACTATTGTATGCCCAGAAATACACTGTTGACATTGCAGGTAGTTCCTGTGTGATTAAAGCAGTAGCTATTAAGAGTAATGGGATGGATAATTGTAGGCTATAACAATGATTCTGTTGATTTACGCACTTGGGTAAAAAGCCCTCTTATCTCCTAGAACACCATTCACACAATGTTGACGTATGCATGTGAGGAGTGCATGTTTATAAGTCAATCGCTTTGACACAACTTAAAAATAGCTTCTCTTCTGAGCAGCACGCAACCTTCTAAACCTGTAGGGGGAGAAATGGCTTTATCTGATGAATCTCAAACATCTGTCAGTCACTCACTGTTCAGATTTCTTGACACCCTGGTATGTGGCAAATGGCAATATAGACTAGTGGAGGACACTGGAGGGGGTCCTTGAGGGGGTCCTTGAGGGACCCCCCCCCCCCAAAAAAACAAAAAACAAAAAACAAACAAAAGACAATATATATATATATTTGTTTTGGAGAGAGAAATATTCAGTAATTTCTAGTGACATCTCCCCACCCATTATGAGTGGCTTCTCCTTCAATTATTAAAAAATTTAGTGTTAGTTAAAAATGTATAAAAATGGGCAGGTAGACATGCACAATATGTGACAGTCAGACAGTACTTAATTAAGTACTGCCCATTTGAAAATACCCAATATACAAGCATTACAATTAATGTTGTTGTTGTTTAAGTGCATACCTATTTACATGCACCTCGACCTCGTTCACTTAAACACCGTTGTTGTTTAAAGGACAACTTTAGTTTTTTTCAACCAAGGTTCAAGTTTTAGGTTGTTATTAGAGAAAGGAAAAAGTGAGTGTGAAATTCTTTTCATTTGCTGCTTTCTTTCATTTAAGCGATTTTAGCTATTTTTGACAGGGGCATGCAGGGACATTCGAGCATGGGGCTAAATACGTCCTTTTTTACACATTTTTACGGCGATTTCTTTATTAATATTTACTATAGTCCTACTAGACCCCAGGAAATTGCATCTGGCCACAAAAGATCACAGGATCTACTGAATGTGAAGGTAGAGGTAGGCTACTAGGGGGATGCCATACTGTGTTTCGTAGGCTCAATATTAGCCCCTCTCGGAACCCTCGTAAAAGGTTTCTGACATTTGGATGTTTACCTTTTACGGAGGGTCCCTACTCAGTTGTCGCCCGCAACATGGCGATTCTGGGATACACACGGACTTGGCCTCGCATATGTTCTTTCTGCGCTATTTGAGTGATGGTTATATGTCTCTAAAGAAGCATATATCGGCAATAGGAGACAACGGAGACAACGGAAACATCAGGCGCAGAAGCCGTTAAGTATTTTTAATCTTTGTTAGACCGTTTTGGCAGCTCTGAAATTCTCTCTTCCTCACTTCCCATGTCCCGCTTCCCGAGCGGTGGCTGGCTAGCTGTTACTGCCTCTGATTGGCCGACCGCATACATGCAGGATGTTTTTCAGAGCTGCCAAAACGGTCTAACAAAGATTAAAAATACTTAACGGCTTCTGCGCCGTTTGCTGAGGTTTCCGTTGTCTCCGTTGTCTCCTATTGCCGATATATGCTTCTTTAGAGACATATAACCATCACTCAAATAGCGCAGAAAGAACATATGCGAGGCCAAGTCCGTGTGTATCCCAGAATCGCCATGTTGCGGGCGACAACTGAGAAGGGACCCTCCGTAAAAGGTAAACATCCAAATGTCAGAAACCTTTTACGAGGGTTCCGAGAGGGGCTAGCTCAAAATGTCAGTTTGTCACATTCAATAGATCCCGTGATCTTTTGTGGCCAGATATAATCCCTTGGGGTCTAGTAGGACTATAGTAAATGATACAAAAATAAATCACCATATTTTTTGGTAACAAAAATACATATTTAGGACCATGTTCGAATGCCCCGCTCCCCTGTCAAAAATAGCTAAAATAGCTATAAAACGAAAGAAAGCAGAAAATGAAAAAAGAAAATAAATCACACTCACCTTTTTCCTTTCTCTAATAACAACCTAAAACATGAACCTTGGTTGAAAAAAACTAAAGTTGTCCTTTAAGTGAACATTTTCAATTTTTAAATACTTTTGAAACATTTTAACAACACAAAGGTTGTAGGCTATGTATGGTGGTCCCTGCATCATGCACAACATTCTTGATGATCACAGAATGGGTTGTCCACGGCCGTGTTTGCCACTCACCGTGTGAAGGAGTGCAGACAGCCCGAGGAGCAGCAGCAGAGAGAACCGGCGGTGCGTCATGGTCATGGACATGATGGTGATGGTCACCACCGCGCACACATCTCCACCCGACCCCATGGAGGAGAGTTGTAGGCTCCACCGCGCTCGGCGAGGACGGTGGTCGTTAACTAGTGAATATGCACGGTATAGTATACTACACAACACAACACAACACAAGTATTTGTAGTATTCAATTCAATTGTGAGAAGGGAGGAGGAGGAAAAAAAGTAATTATTATCAATTTAAACTAAAACAAATTTTTAACCAGCTCTACAGAAATGTAGTGTCTGTTGCCCTGCTCCAGCCTCCAGTAGAGTCCGCAGGTCGTGTTGTGTTGTTGTGTGTAGCCTGAGCCTCTCTCTCTGGTTAGTATTCGACAGAGCTGGGCTGATTGGGTTTGACAAACAGCTGGGTCTAGTCCTCTCCACTCCCGTTACCTTAGTGCGCAGCGCGCCCCCGCCACTTATTCGTGAGGGACGCTATATTTCTTGCGCGCTCCCGTCCTCCAGTCCAGAGACGTGAGCACTGAGCAGTTAAACAAGTGTGTATGTTACTTTCTATTATTTTTCTTTAATGCCAACAGCGTCCTCTTGTGGCTGAACCATAGGGCTGAACCAAGCCCATGCCCTCAGACTGTCCTCAATTCAATACAGTTGTAGACAGAGAAAAATGTACTGCATAATAAGACAGAGGAAAGCACAGTCTGATTTAGCTATATTAAGCAGAGAGAGATGAGCACTTGTTAAAGGAGAATTCCATACTAAAAGGCTTTCTTACTTTTATTTGTATTTGTTACGTCCCCACCAAAGAGGTCCAGGTGTTATTTTGTGCAAAAGCAGTATTGGCTATTTCCCCTACCATAAGCCCTCAATGAATTGCAATGCATTGAATTGAATGGGGCTATAGGGGTGTTTTTTTGTCTCTTCATAATGTAAATAGTATCCCAAGCGGCACACTTTACTACTTATTTTGATGGAAATAAGCAAATTAGCACAAAAACCCAACCCCCATTGAGGGCTTATGTAGGGAAAATGGCCAATAATGCACTTTTGCACAAAATAACACCTGGACCTCTTTGGTGGGGACGTAACAACTACAAATAAAGGTAAGAAAGCCTTCTAGCATGGAATTCTCCTTTAAGTAAAGTGTGAAGTAAAAGCTATGAGTTTGACCTGTCATGTCACACATCCAAAGCATTAAGTATTTTATATTCTAATGTGTTTCATTCTCTGTTCACCATTAGAGGTATAATCAAAGCAGCGTGAATGGCAATTTTCAACTGCATCAATTTGAAATGTCAGAAAGAATCCATGATTATAATGGATTTGGGCCAAAGTTAAATGTGGCACTTCTTGAAAATAAAGAAAATAAATGTGCTGCTGAGAATTTGTCTTATATTCTAGTTCTTTCTGTAAACTTTCTGAGTTAAAACTTTATAATGAATAATAATATTTATAATGAATCTGTATTGAAATGGATTCATCGTCATTTACACACTATTGAGCATTTTGTTTTGCTTACAAAAGCCCTACATGTATTTGAACAGAAGGACAACTAGAAAAAGTGCTCCTTGGAGCTGAGCACAGGTATCCGCCAGATCAGGTAGGTTTTCCTTCGAGGTATCCGCCGGGTCAGGTAGGTTATCCTCGGAGGTATCCGCCAGGTCAGGTTTTGATTGATTGATTGATTGATTGATTGATTTATTAACAGTTTGTAGAATTACAGTACATTTCAAGTACAACTCAATACAAATAACTGTTAACTGTGAGTGGACGACACCATAAAGCATTACACTTGTTTACAAAATAGGGTCCACCATTTTAAATTCATCAAAACATGAAGAGACGTACGAATATACACAACTATATAGTCAAAACAGGAAATCATCATAGAGGAGGTAAAAAAGGGAAAAGAAACATATACAGTGAGGGGGGCCGTTTCGAATTGCAGCCGTCCGTAGGTGCTCTTTGAGAGCAGTTTTGAAGGAGTCAGGAGGTAGGTTATTGTGGGCCAGTAATATTCGGGATTTGCCAATCAGGATGAAATAATCTGGAAAATTGGAGGGATCCGACTCATGATCACTTGACTATAGAGATGTGTGCTGATTTGCGTGATGATTGGACACAATTTGTGGGAGTAATGTAAAGGAAAACAACAAAAATTGACCACCTAGTGGGTGGCATTTGTTCCTGAGTCAACATAGTGTGAATGTGCGTGTAAAGTTTCACCGTAATTGGACACATGATTTGCATCATTTTGTTAAAAAATGTGCCACTCCTGCAAACTTTAGATGTCAATCTCAGCCAATCAGGATGGAATATGAAAGATCAAACAGATCCATCTTGATCACAATATAAGAAATCATGAGTACCGATTTGGATAATATAAAAAAATGTGTATTACAAAGGCTTTTTCCTTGGCCTCTAGGGAGTGCATGTCAAGCCACTCATAGGTACATGAGTGGTTCCCAAACTTTTTCATGTCAAGGACCCCCAAATTGACATTAATTAGCCTGCGGACCCCCCATTAGAAAATATATTCCAGGGACCCCCATAAGAGAAGATTTTTACGGCTCTAGCAGTGATTCTCAACCCGTTTTATTTCAAGGACCCCCGGGTCGACATGCATATTAGTCTACAGACCCCCATTTAATGGCATTTCTATCTCTGGGACCCCAATTTATATTGTAAAATCACTGTTAATTTAACTCTGAGAGTGTACAAATGGAACCAAATGGATCCTTTAGGGTCAATTTAGCTTCAAACTATAATTTAGCTGGGGACCCCCTGGAACTCCCTCAAGGACCCCTGGGGGCCCCTGCTGTATATGGTGCGGTTATATAGGTAAAAACACGCATCAGTCTGTTATAGCGCCACCATGAGTCTGATTTAAAAAAAATCAAGTGGCATTTCCTCCTTAGTGGGAATCTGTGATGCAAAACATATTAACGCACGCTGTGTTCATGATTCGAGGCATTTTGTTCAAAACGGAGCACTCCTGAAAACTTGGAAGCCAATCTTAGATAGGCCTACATTTTCTTTAATGATTAGAGATACTGTGTACCGTTTGCGTGTTTGGTCAAAACCTGTTCTGTACTGTCAAAACAATTATGCTCAACCCTGGTTTATCCTGACCTAGTGCCAGTGGTGTGCCGGACTACAGGTACAGATGTAAGCACAAGTGGGGGGCACGGTGGCACAGTCGGTAGTGCTGTTGCCTCACATTTGGAAGGTCCTGGGTTTGATTACCGCTGGGGACGCTGTGGGCGCGTCATCAGTGCCCATACCCGAGGCAGGGTTGGCGAAAGGGCCTTTCTGTGTGGAGTTTGCATGTTCTCCCCGTGTCCCCTAGGGTAGGTACCCTCATAAAAACATGCAGTAATCCTGGTCTCTAAAACTACCTCCCCCTGGCCAGCCGGGGCGCCTGATGGAGGGGAAAGGAACCGGTCGGAATAACGTGTTCCTTCCACTCGCCACGTCCGGCCGGTGAAACTCTGCCAGTCAGGTGAAAAGAAGCAGCTGCATGAGGAGTCCAAGCCTTGGACTCCTCATGCATAGAAGGAGGCATGAGGTCAGTCCGCTGCCCCCCCAGGTTGGCAGAGGAAGCGCAGCGCCCAGGATTACATTAAATAATTGGCACTGGGTGAAAAAACTGGGTTGCAAAATCGTGGGATAAAAATTATTTAAAAAAAGAAGAAGATGTAAGCACAAGTGAGAACACTTTCTGGGCATTGCCTGCCATGTTGCATAATAAATCCTTCATGTACTGTGCAACTTGTGCAAGTGGCAGTGTGCATATTTTATTGTTGTGCAAGCGTCAAGCCAAAAAGCTGAGAACTTTCATGAACCCAGTATGAAGAGGGTGTGCTCAGCAGCTGCTCACACACACCTCGAACTGAAGGCCTGCAGTCTCATTCAAAACCGCCAATGTAATGACATCTTTACAACCAGCTGGGGGCAGCACCAGCCCATGTCTTCTCTTCACAGCAGTGTGTGTGTGTGCGTGTGTGTCTGCCTTCACAGGAACTCTGTGTATTGCCGCACACCGGAAATTGACGATATGCAAGTTCACCACAAGCTTGTAGATCACCTTTTTCCGGAGAGCAACAGCATTGCATTTATATAGCGCCAGCCGCCAGTAACCCAAATTGCAGTTACAACGTGCATTACAATGATTACATTTACACTCCAACAGGGTGGAGGAAACCATGCAAGGCACCAACCTGATCATCTGGAGCAGTTAGGGGTTCAGACGTGTCTTTCTCAAGGACACTTTGACACAGGGAGCCGGGGATCGAACCGGGAACCTTCCCATTCCAAGATGGCTGCTCTATATACCTCCTGAGCCACTGCTGGGTCAGAGTGAGGAGAGTGTTTTGTTGTGCTGCATCTGAACAGCTGTTGCGTTTAGCGGGGTGTGCGGAGGGGTGACTGCCCAACCCGCACCGCATCTCATCAACTAATTAGACATAAAGACACCTAATTAGCCCATTCATCATGTGAGGGAATCAAAATGTGGCTGCGGCTGTTACAGCACTGTCTCACACACACCAGGGGCTTTTACAGACTGTCAGGGTGAGAGAGGCATCTGTGTGTGTGTGTGTGTGTGTGTGTGTGTGTGAGACCAGTGGACAGTTATTGTGAATGATGAAGTGCTTGCAGCTCCCTCAGGTAGCCTAGAATCTGTATGGGTGTGTGCACGTGCGTGCGTGTTGTCTACATGGCTGCTCTGGTCCGTACATCTCACTCACCTTATTTCTACCTCACAATAACACACACACACACACACACTGTCTCACACTCACACAGTACTGTAACAAAGTAGGTTTACTTAAATTATTTCAGTACTGCATTTAAGTAAATATTTCGACCTAATAATAGTTGTTGAATGCACTTACAGTAGGTAAGTTAGTACAGTACTCAAGTGTACTTCAATACTGTTCACCACTGCGAGTTTGAATAGAATGACCTTCCCATATTTAATCGGAGATGCCTGTCATATAGTCTGCCACAGTCACATATAGTCAGGGACAGGGAATATTAAAACAAATCTGGGAATAAATTCCTTACCAATACATTTCTTCACCAATGTGTTTGTAAGAGTGTCTAGTAACACATCTCACAAAGTACTGAAATCCAGTTTCCCTAGGGGAATCTGTGACAGCTGCTGAAAGTTGTGGTACCATAACATGAATAACCTACAGTATATGCAGGAAAACATTACACATCTTTATTCTGCTTTAAGTAGCATGAGATGTTAATGTCAAACTAGGGTTTTTGGTTTTGCATGATTCTGATGAATCCATTGCAAGCATTTGTTCTGCACGAAAAACACTACTTGGGCTAAAAACGGTTCTCCTAGAAGAGTAATTATGAAGAAACATGGATAACTGCTCTTCCGGACCGCAGCATCACATTTGATGCCCAATTTACCTCCCCTTTACCTGTGAGCTTCTCAGTCCTGCTTGGGCTAAATTCCATCCGTCTAGTGCCAAGAAGGTGTTAGAGCAATCTCTTCTTCACTGCAAATTAATTAAGATATCACAGGAAGAAAAGAAAGTGCAAAATCACCCCATTACTAACCCTATCCATAACCCTAACCGCACATGAGGGGGATTGGGGTCAATGGGGTGCAAAATAAAACATGATAATGGCTGTCCTTTTCATCAATGTTATTGCATTACTATGCTGATCTTTTTATAGGAGTTTCTATATTATTTGCATTAGATGGTTTCAGAGAGTTGCAAGGTTCTGTGAATGCATTGTGAAAATAATACAGCAACGTGTTGGTCAGTATCATGTCAGTTTCTCATATTTTAGAACATGTTACACACCAGTTTAGCCATTGCACTGAGCATTGTTGTATATACCATTTCCATAGACAGCTGTTGTTCTGGTTGTTGTTGTTGTTCTGGAAATTTCCCCCATCACCTGATGCATGGGTGATGAATGGCTCATCCCCCACCATTTCCATAGATAGCTGTTGTTCTGGTTGTTGTATACCATTTCCATAGATAGCTTTTGTTCTGGAAATTCTCTATTCTGCTACTGTATGTCTGTCTGAAAAAGTACAGTACTTAGTATCAACTAGCCTACCTTTTTGGTATTCCATTCAAGTCCCTCTCTTCAACTTCAGTTCTGTCACTACTGTGTGACTGACTGTGTTATAGTCTGGAGCCGAGCCAGTCAGTCACAGTGTAACAGAGAAGAAGAGCAGAAAGTCTATTCCCACTCTCGCATCAGTGAAATCCCCTGTCTGACCTGGCTGCCACTATACATGCTGCTTCAGCATGAATGTAGCATTTTAAAAAGGACACGCTGCCAGCACACAGGCAGCTGTCTGAATGGTGCGTCGCCGACTCGTCGACCACATAATCATAAACGTCCCCCGTTCGAATTCCTTTTGCAGACCTGCATGTGCTTTCCCCTCTCTGGCGTCAGTGCAATATGGTATCAATTCAGGGGCCAAATCCTTTGCCGCCTACAAATGCTGTGCATGCAGGAGTCAAACTAAGATAGGAACAGAGCCTTATAAGTTATAAGTTATAACTTATCGTGCAATGCAACTCGCTGCTCTATATGCGCTGACTGTGTGTTTCTGTTTCTATTTGTCAGTAAACTGTGCAAATGCGTTCACCCTTGCTTCACTGAGGAACCATAGGCTTTCTTCCATAGATTTACAGTCACACACCTACCAGCAGGTGTGTGCTGGCAGGTGGCTCAAAACAAGTGTGATTACCAACAGAAGCATATTAGCTGTGTTGCTTATTACACTCCTCATAATTTATAAAGGTGACTAAGTAAGGGATAATTTGGCTAGGTGGTTAGTTTAACCACCTCGGCTTCGCCTCAGTGGTTAAACTCCCTGTCAGTGAATTATATCCCGACAATGACCACCTAGCCAGATATTATCCCGCTTATTACTACCTATCATAAATAAATTGACCCAAAGCACAACAAAAAAAGTATTCCATAAGTTCGCGCTGGCTGCGTCTGCCCAGCTGCAGGGCTGAATCGGAAAACAAGGAAGTGAGTTGATCAAATAGAATCCATTTTCGGGTACTGCTTCGTCTATTTCTCGCTCAAATGTTTTCAAACACTTTTTTGAGAGCAATGTTTAGCTGTAAATGACATTGTGTGTGCGTTTACATGGCTGTCATGTTGGAAACAGCAGTAAATCAGCGGGGCACAGCCGCGTAGCTGGTGCTCCGAGGGTTTGATTAGGCAGCGGTCTGTTATAGAGCGGAGTGGTCATTATCCAGAAATAACAGACCGCTTAATTCAGCGATTGACCAATCAGAATCAAGCATTCAACCAAGCCATGTAATAAATATTAATAAAACCTGGATGTTTTTGGATGAAGCCTTTCTGCTGTCACTGGAGAATATAAGTTCCTGGTTTCCTCAAATGTCCCTCAAATCAATTGTATAAACACATCAATCAAACAATACAGAGCGGCAGTGGCTCTAATATCGAATCTACCAAAAATGAGTTGAAAGCAAAGTTAGATAATAACAAATGATATATCTCCTTCTCCCACCTCAACAGAGACATCAGAGCCAGCGGCACATTTCAAAAGGACGACCCAAGATCAGATGTAGCTGAACGGCGTCGCCCCCTTGGCCCCAAAAACATCAGAGCACATTTTAAAGTAGGATCTATCTTGATAAATTGACCACATGAATTCTCCCTCCTTATTACAGGTAGGTCATAAGTAGAGATGTCCCGATGCTGTATCGGTATCGGCCCTTTTTGGTCATATCGGGTCATATCGGTATTGGTGAATGTGCCAGTCTAACCACCGATCCAACACAGGGGTAAGGGCTTGATACTATATGGCAGGTAAATAAAATGTTGGGGCATGTGGAGTTTCGAGCTTTCGAGTTGCCCGAACTGCAAGTGCACATTTGAGTGAGGAGTCTGCTATTAACAACACAAGATAAAATAAGTAATTTTCTTTTTTAAATTATTATAAATATTATTCTCTGGTATCGTATCGGTATCGGTATCGGTATCGGCTAACGCAGAAATTGTGGTATCGGTATCGGACCGGGAACGAAAAAAGTGTATCGTGATATCCCTAGTTATAAGGGACAACTTCAGATATACGATATACTAGTTCATCAAAATAAAATCTCACAACTGATACATTTTTTTCTGCTGCCCCCCCAGGTTGGCAGAGGAAGTGTAGCGCCCAGGATTACATTAGATAATTGGCACTGGGTGAAAAAACTGGGTTGCAAAATCGTGGGATAAAAATTATAGAAAAAAACAACTGAAACATTTTGTTATGCCAAGTCCTAATGTGTGATTTGTGAAACAACGTGAAAGGATCGAGCCCATCCTTACGCTAGCACTAGCTGTGATATGTGATTTGTGAAACGGTGTGAAAGGAGCCCACCCTCATGCTAGCACTGTGTTTCATAAACAAGCAAAATATGTAAAAACTAGAAAAAGTGCTCCTCGGGGCACAGGTCTCCACCATAGGGCAGGTCAGGTTGTGGCCTCCTGGTGGCGCTATAATAGGCCAATGTGAAAAGGGTACAATTTCTTCTTACGACTTTGGATGATACGGCAATTGGATGATTTGAGGCATTTTGTTCCAAAAATGTGTTTTGCAAAAATTCACCTGTTGGTGGCGCTATAACAGGCCAATGTGAAAAAGTTGGATATATTCCTCAGCCTAGTAGGAACGTCTGTGAAAGATTTCATGTAAATTGCACGCTGCGTTCATGATTTGAGGCTTTTTGTTCAAATCGGGCCAATCCTGCAAATTTTGAAAGTCACTGTTAGCCAATCAGGATGGAATAAGCAATATCGGACAGATCTGTCTTGATCACATGACTATAGAGATACTGGATTTTTGGACAGAATATGGAGGAGTAATATCAAAAAATGTGTTTTACAAAAGGTTCATCGTTGGCATCCAGGGAGTGTGTGTGCAAAGTTTGGCAGGAGATTAGCTGTACACAGACGGACGGAAGGAAGGACGGACACACACACACACACACAATATTTTGGTAGCTATACGACCAGCCAGTTGAAGAAGCTAGCGTGCACTGCAACATCGGGGGCCTGACGGAAATAGCCTGCGTCAGGGCCCACAACTACGACCCTACACCACTGACTCAAGTACATTTTGAATTATGGAGTATTTCTATATTGCGGTATTGATACTTTTACTTACTGTAAGTAAAAATGTGAGTACTTTTTCCACCACTGTGAACAACAATATGAAAACATAAAATAATGAACGGAATGTCAAAGTTGCACAATGTTCAAGATATCTTTGGTAAGTCTTGAAATGTGGTTATGACTTGGTATTATTTAATGTATAAACAAATAAATAATAAGTTGTCCTTCAAAGTTAAAATACATAAGAAAATAATCACCCTTTATTTTTCAGGTGTTTCTTGGTGAGCTAACTTCCCAGTATAGTTTTTAGGATAACAAATTGTGTGTTTCTGAGCATGACGCGTTCCCCTGAACCGTGGCAGGGATCTGAGCCGAGCCCCTTTGCCAAGATGGAGTAGCTGTTTAAATCTGCAATCATATGCCAAATTGTCCTCCAAGTGACTTGCAGATCACTCAAATTTCATTACAGTTCGGCTCCTAGTGTTTAATTTGCTTGACTTTTTCCAGTTTGGAGGCAATAGGCCAGCCACGATTAAAATCTCATTCCTCTCATACTGTATCGTACATGCACCCATGCAACGCCCTCTGAAATTGTTCCGTATCATTGTCTCCGCAACGCTTTTTATGAGAAATCAATCAATTCGCACAACGGGGTGCGGGGCTGTATTAATTGCTTGTGTCAATCAAAGAAAAAAAAGAAAAAACTTCTTTGAAATGGTGAGTCTGGAGAAGAGAAGAGAAGTTAAGTCTGTCTGTAGATAGCATTTTATATAGACATAGCACTCTAGTGTATTTCACTGTGCAGCTATTCTACTGACAGATGTTAGGTTCTTATTGTGCGTATGATTCTTTATGTGCGTATGATTCTTGATAACTATTCCTATGTATTTGATGTTCTTCTTGCTTACTGTAAATTGCTCTGGATTAGAGCGTCTGCTAAATGTAAATTGTCAATGTCAACACCCTGGCCATCGCAGACTCACCACAGTCTGAAAAAGTCACCTACTAACCTACCAACTCCCCTCCCTAGACTCTTCATACCGCGGTGAAGTTGCATGGTTTCAGGTTGGATATTCACCCTGTTGGATATTCGAAAATGTTAGGGACCGTATAAATTACAGAGATATTGCATTTTTTTGTCCTTACCCATTCTGAATATATAACAGCAAATGATGTTCGCCAGATGCCCCATCTGACGGAGTCAGGTTAATATAAGGAAGTGTAGGCTACAGACAGAACCAGCTCAGTGGCCTTGTGGTTAGATTGTTCAATCCCTGGCCGGGTCATACCAAAGACTCTAAAAATGGGACCCAGTGCCTCCCTACTTGACACTCAGCATCAAGGGTTGGGTTGGGGGTAAGTCCCTGCGACATACTAGCGTCATGTCCAGGGGGTGTACTTGTACATCAAGCTGCCTCACGCTACAAAAACAGGAGATAGGCCTATGGGCCTCATGGCTCGGCAAGGCTACTTACTTACTTACTTAGGCAAGGCAACTTACTTACTTACTTAGGCTACAGACAGAAGGACAGACAGACAGAATGACTGACTGACTGACGGTGCATTTATAGATAGATTGCAATCTGTAATTTATTGACAGTTCCTAAAAAATTCAAATATCCAACTGGGCGAATATCCAACCTGAAACCAACTTCACCGCGGTAGGCCTACTCTACATTCGTTGTATCGCTACTTGGATATCCGCTAGTTATACTGCATACAAATACATGGCAGCTACTTATTCACGTACCGTGAACCCTTCACCTCACCTCAACTTCCACTTCTGGAGTTCCTGTACACAATCCAGTAAACTTCTTCACTCTGCCACCTAGACACTCAGGTTCACCTCAGTATTCGGATGAGAGAGAGAGAGAGAGAGAGAGAGAGAGAGAGAGAGAGAGAGAGAGTCCTCCCAGCCCGTCTGTCCACCATGGGGTCAAGAGCTTAACTGTGTTTTGTGTCAACTGTTTTTAAGTTGTTGTACGGCGACCTTGAGTGCCCTGAAAGGCGCCTTATAAATAAAATGTATTATTATTATTATTAGAGAGAGAGAGAGAGAGAGAGAAAGAATGCAAATGTATACTGTTTTTGTCTCCACCAGGCCGAAGGCATGGGGAGAGAGTATGTTTTGCACTCCGTCCGTGTGTGTGTGTGTGTGTGTGTGTGTGTGTGTGTGTGTGTGTGTGTGTGTGTCCGTCCGTCTGTCCTTCCGTCCGTCCGTTACCAGCTAATCTCCGGCACCGTTAACCCGGTCGATGCCAAACTTTGCACACACACTCCCTGGATGCCAACGATGAACCTCTGCCCCGCATTTTCCAGAACGGCCTGTTATAGCGCCACCATGAGGCAGCTTTTCACATTTTTACCTAAAACTGCACTGATCTGCGTGAAACGTTGCATGCACACTCCCTAGAGGCCAAGGACAAACCTTTGACCTGCATTTTCCGCATCTGCCTTTTATAGCGCCACCAGGAGGCCGACTTTTGTAAAACACATTTTTTGATATTACTCCTCCAGATTCTGTCCAAAAATCTCACAAATCGTTACACAGTATCTCTATGGTCATGTGCTCAAGTCGAATCTGTCCAATATTTCATATTCCATCCTAATTGGCTATAATTGGCTTTCACAGTTTGCAAGATTGCCCCGTTTTGAACAAAAGCCTCAAATCATGAACGCAGCATGCAATTTAGGTGAAATCTTTCACACATTTTCTTACTAGGCTGAGGAATATATCCCACCCTTTTCACATTGGCCTGTTATAGCGCCACCAACAGGTTGATTTTTGCAAAACACATTTTTGGAACAAAATGCCTCAAATCATCCAATTGCCATCAAAGGCAAACATGTTTATATTACTCCTAAACATTTTGCCAAACATCTCACACAGTCCTATCCTCCTGGTGGAGACCTGTGCCCAGAAGGGCACTTTTTCTAGTTTTACCATATTTTCTTTGCACTCTGTGTAAGTGACCATTTGGTGACACTAGCGTGCCGTTCTTGCACACTTTGTGAGCCTACATGTTTAAATTGCAAGGGAGGAGTTCAGAGGGGAGGACACGGTAGGAGAGAGGGGGTGGGGGGGGTGGGGGGGTGAGAGGACAAGGTAGGAGAGCTGGGGAAGACGAAGACGGACAGGGCGGTCAGAAAGGACAAGAAAAGAGTGAATGTCCTTCAAAGATGAACCAATGTTATTTTCCACTGCTTTGAAGCCATATCCATATCATTAATGGAAATCACAATGATATGGATGGAAACAAATAGAAAAGAAATAACACTGTCTACAATCAGTGGTTCTGGCTTACCTGCTGGGTGGCAATCAACAGTGAAATTGCACAGGAGATGGGCATAATTCTACCCTGCTTTCCACTTTCCACTCCAATGCCCCCACGTCTCATACAAGAAAAAGTACAATTACACACACCGGATTTTCATTCTGCTCGGCTCTGTATTTAACTCTTACTTTTCAACAATACAGGAGGAATACAGGAGGAACTTCTCCTCAGAAAATGCATTTTCTGTTTAATAAAAAGCTGGAGAGACACGGGGACTGCAGAGCAAACACTCTATTAGCAATGAGTAGGCTACTATCACATTTTAACACTTCTTTTAACCAAAGAAAAAATCCCTTACCCTACGTGTAATGAAGACTCTCACTTCTCATTGGACATTGGACATTTAGGGCAGTATTATGCGTGTCTTAAGTACCAGGTCTTATTACTTAACTTAAGACCTGGAGGCGTGATCAATGCCATTTGGCTATTCTGAGTGGCCAAACATCATTGACCACGCCTCCAGGTCTTAAGTTAAGTCATAAGACCTGGTACTTAAGACACGCATAATACTGCCCTTAGTCTCCATATATGGGGATATTCGACTAGGACGTCGGGTTATATGACATATGACATGTTTAGTACGACTATCACTATGTTTGGTCCGGGTTGACCTAATGCTGATATCAGATCGATATGATAGAACCCATATATGGATCTTATTGGCTCAGTCATCCTGACAAAGCCTAATCGGATAGAGGTCTGCTCAAGGCAGAAGGCTGAAGTCGAAGCATCCTGGTTTAAGTTCTAACTGGACACCACTGCGGCAGGTTCTAACCTAAGTAATCAGCAATAGAGCCTTGAGCTATTTTATACTATGTTTAAAACTGAATGAATGAATAAAAAAACAAAAACAAAAACCTCGCTGAACCCCCTCCACCCCTCCAATCCTGACCGCTCCATCATTCTCCACCCCTCCAACCCTGACCCCTCCATCATTCTCCACCCCTCCAACCCTGACCACTCCCTCCATCCCTCATTCCTCCATCTAGGCCTCTCACAATTATTACATAATCGCCTAATCGGAATCATTTGAGATAATCACAATTATGCTTTGCATATAATCGTCAATCGTTTTCCATGTTGAAAAATGGCCATACATTTTCAAATATGTTTAAAAAATAGCAGAAATAGCAGATCTACAAGATCAACTATTTCTGCTGTAAGCCTATACTTTTTTGGAAAGTAAAAATGTGAAAATGTGTCAGTTATTTCTTTGTATAGCCTATTTAAGTTATTTGATCTGCCCTGTGCAATTTGTGATTACGAAGCCTAAAAGGCAAACAGAAATACAAATTGCGGCCTGGGCCGTGGCTCAGCGGTCCAGGCACCTTGGCCGGTAGCCCGAGACTGGCAGTGTGCCTCGGGCTCGACTCCCGATCCCAACGGCCTTTACTGCATGTCACTCCCCCATTTCCTGTCAGCCTACTGTCTGTCCCTCCATAAAATAATATATAAAAATAAAGGTGAAAGCCACAAAAAAACATAAAAAAAAGAAAGAATGGAGGGGTGCCTCCATTATCCACCCTTCTATTCTCAATGTACCCCCCCCCCCCCCTCTCCATCATGAGAGCCTCTCTTCGTGCAGTCAGTGGTACAAATGTTACATCTCTCTTTTCTCCTCTCCCCCCCCCCCCCCCCCCCCTCCATCATGAGAGCCTCTCTTCGTGCGGTGGTACAAATGTTACATCTCTCTTTTCTCCTCTCCTCTCTCCTTTCATCCAGGCTCATCTGTTCAGTGATTGGCCATTTCCTCTTCATCTCTTTAAGCCGCAACAGAACTCGCCTTTTAACACCAGGGCTTTTCGCTTTTCACACAGCACGCACACAGCGCACGCACGCACACACACGGCGCACGCGCACACGCACACGCACACACACACACACACACACACAGCCTCCAGCCCGCTACGGCACAGTAAACCCTTCACACTATGTAAGCACACGAATCCTCTGTTGAAGAGCAGCTTTAAATCCAGATGGGAGCAGAATACACTCTGAACATTTGTCAGCCGTTTGGTGCGAGTTTAACAACATTGAACCCTATACGTATTTGCTGTGTATGATATGTGCATGTATGTATGTATGGGCGTATATATATGCATATATATGTTTTCCTTTTCCTTTTTGAGGTCGCGAGTCAATGGCAGCATTATTTTGGTGGCTGAAAAGTTTGGGAACCCCATGACCTACACCATAATCTCCAGCAGGGGTTCTTTATATTCTTTCAGAGCGAACGTTTTTAACTCAAATCTTTGCTTCTGGGGGGGGTGGGGGGGAGGGGGTCCCTGGAATAACATATTTTCAGATGGGGGTCGGTGGCATATTACATATCATTTTTGGGGTCCTTGACATGAAATATGGAGCACCACTGATATAGAAACATGAGGTATTTCAGAAAACTGTCAACACATTTTTTAAATTTCGACGTCTGACTGGGTTAAGATATCGCAATATTCAGAATCATCTTTATTGTCAGGTGTAAAATATATTGTAAAACGATGTGAAATTGTTTTTTGTGCAAGCTCCGTCGTTTTTGTTGCTTCCAGAAAGAGGAAAACAATTTAAAAAAATGTAAGGTATCTGAAAATAAAAAATGGCCTCGATGAAGCAAAGGAAGACAATACTGTAATGCTCCTTTGAGGATACTTTGGAAGCATACTTTTTTATTAACTTTTAATTTTTGTGGCGTGGGGGGATTTAAAGTAAAGCACACCACGGGATATGTGAAATGGGTCTTTAACTTGACTCAGATGTGTACAAATAGACTCCTTGCTGAGTAATGTTAATGTATTGGGTCTGATGTTGATGATGTTAACACTTTTAGCGCTAGCATTTATTGACAAATTATGATATAATTCATTTTTCCCTGTTCAGCTCTTATTTTGAAGAGCCAAAAATCTATGTTCGGATGTTGTGAACTTACTATGTTGGGGTGTGTGACGATGCTACATCGTTCCATGTTTGCCGCGGGTTCTGCTTTAACATGATGCAGAAGGATCGTATCGTCAGCTCTGGGCCGTGGAATAAACCTTAATTGTTTTGACCAAAAATGCCATCTGGGACAAGGAATAGGAGATACGGGCGATTGAAAGAAACGGATAGAATGGGTGATTTGATTATGGCCACGATGATTTTAATGCCGCGATCCTGTGTTATTGACAGCACCAGCAGCAACCAGATGCTAACGTGAGTATAGCATTATGACTTGATCAATCGAATGCACTATAAAAGCTTAATTGCCGTAGGGCTACGGCAATGGTGTTAAGGGTAGTGTCGTATCTCTCGGCCAGGCGGAGAGCGCACAGTTGGATTGAACTGGAGTACTCAATGCAGTCCGACACAAAGGTTCAAGGTTTAACAAGTATATTTATTGTAATAATAGGTTGATGGAAGAAAAGGGGGAAAAGGTAAGGGGATGACAGGACCAGGGTGGTACAAGCTCAGGGTCAGCGGGAAAATAAGGTACAGTTTGTCCCCCGTCGGTCCAGTTTATACTGGCCTAAGACATTAGTGTCTGCGTACACGCACGTCTGCTAATCGGTGTGTAAACGCCATACAATGTGTGGGGGCGCCATGAGTGTGTGCTTAACGTTTACTCTTAACCAACCGTCGGTCTCAAAATATTCATCTATGTCCATCTATGTACTTGGGTCATCATAGCTTTGCGTGCACGCTAGTACATGAGAAGGCGCGTACGCGTGCGTCTAGCGTGCGTCTAGTACATCCTGTTGAGATCATGGTATGGGGCAACGTATGTATGTGTGTGTGTGTGTGTGTGTGTGTGTGTGTGTATGTGTGTGCGTGAGTGAGTGAGTGCGTGTGTGTGTGTGTGTGTGTGAGGTGTGTGTGAGGCTCTGTGTGTGTGCGTGTGTGAAGTCCGCGCATGAGATCAGTGAATGTCTGGTTTAACTTAAGGTGTCCGGGACCTAGAGGCCCCTACTGGTGATCTCATATGACCTGTGTGTGTGTGTGTGTGTGTGTGTGTGTGTGTGTGTGTGTGTGTGTGTGTGTGTGTGTGTGTGTGTGTGTGTGTGTGTGTGTGTGTGTACGAGTGTGTGTGTGTGTGTGTGTGTGTGTGTGTGTGTGTGTATGTGTGTGTGTGTGTGTACGAGTGTGTGTGTGTGTGTGTGAGTGCGTGCGTGCGTGCGTGCGTGCGTGCGTGCGTGTGTGTGCGTGTGCGTGCAGTCCTGGATTACCCGACAGTAGCATTAAATAATAAGGCTTTAGTTGATCTAGGTCAATGGCGCGAAGTTGGTTAATTATTACTATTAGAGAAATATACAATTTTTTGTGCACACTTGATTGGGTTTTAGACTAGTGTAATTCTACTCCTGTGGAGAGGGGTTGAAAATTATCCCTCGTGCTACCAGTATACACATTTAAAGGTATATTCAGTGATTTCACTTAATTCAAATATCACTTATTTTATGTTTTGTTGTGATAATCCTCCCTACTATAGAGTGTGCTGACCATATAAGGAGTTCCTCCCTGTCCCCAGTTAACCCCTGGGGGTAAAAAAACCCCTTAGGTTTCGTTTTTGGCTAGGTGGCAAAGGCTTCATCCAATCAGGATAGAGAGGGGCCTTCCGCCAATGATGATCGAGCGGGGGCGGGCCTCGTTGTGCATGCTGTTGGCCTGTCGTGTCCCCCCCCACTGTAGTGCGTGCATGTGCACATCTTGTTACCGGGGCGGACCGGGTTTTTTTTCTCCAAATCACCCAAATCACTGAATGCTCCTTTAACAATGCATCTCACCACTTTGTGGGAAAGAAACGGGCAGGGGGGACGGCGGGACGCTGGCTGGAATGGATGCTGCAAATCTGACAGATTGGACTTGGCACACTGGGTATTAGACGCACGCACACTGCTGTCCAATTCAACACCACTTCCCTGCAGATTGTTGCAGTCGGGTGGAAACCTTATAGGTCCAAAACCGTTACTGTACTTTTCAGGATTCAAATTCAAAGATAGCAACAACAAAAAAAACAATCTACAAGCTCATAACGCGTCGCATCACGACGAGCTTTGAGCTTGTAGAAACGGTTATTCGTGCTACTTTTGTGTGACACTAGTACGATGAAGTAGCCAGCATGTACGAAAAAAAACCAAAATATGGAGATAAGAGGTTTTGGTCCCGAGAGCGACGAAATGGGAAAAAGCATCGAAGGGAAACGAGCTGGTCTGAATGGGAGGTACGTGGCGTGTGTTTGAAATCATTTTGATATTGTCAGGCTAGCTGGTTGTCGGGTGACTCGAGAGATGAAGGCACGGCAGTGTTTGATGCAGGCACGCACGGAGACAGCCAGGGATGGTTATTATGCTTGAAATAGAGAATGCGAGCACATGGTCAGTTGAATACTATTACAAGTAAGACGCGCGAACGCGGGAAATGAACACAGCTCGTAAATTGCAATAACAATATAATTACGTAAATAAATTACGTAAAAAGGGTTTTTTTAAGTTCTCTTTTTTTATTATTTTTTTAGTGTGTGTGTGTGTATGTGTGCGTGCGTTTTTTTATTTATTTATTTTTAAGTTTTTTTTTGTAATTTTTTTTTAAAACGTTTTTTCTTTTTATGTTTTTTTTTAAGTTAAGTTTTGTGTGTGTGTGTGTGTGTGTGTGTGTGTTTTGTGTGTGATACAGCTGCGCCCTCTGGTGGCGGGCCGGTGGTGTTACAGCGTGACACACACACAGACAGACAGACAGACAGAGGCCATCTTCTATAGTTAGTGCTCACTGCGTTCGCAACTATATGAATAGTTTGCCTGATGGATGGGTGCCAGAACGGGCATGGGCTGCGGGAGGGCTGTGGACTCAAGGGGGGAGAGACTCTCCTCTCTTGAGTCCCTGCGGGAAGCCCACTTCTTTTATTTCACTAACCACAGTGCAGAGGCGCGTCGCTCCAAATTTGGTGACGTCAGTGTTCTTCGCTGTTTTCTACCTCAGATCGGTGAACCAATAAAATCTACCCCTCTAGACCAGAAGTCACACAGGCTGGGCCAGGCTGTAGAGTAATGTAACTCCATAGACACATACAAAACAGAAACATCACAGCACTCCATCTTTAACATTCAAAGCATTGCACTATATCCTCACAGCCGGGCCCACAGGTTGAGATTTCCCACAACCACATGCCTTTCAAGGACAGGACGTCAGGTCATGATTTCTTGTTGATAAACACATAAAATGGCTGAGACAGTATACATGAGAAGATCCTTCCGCCCACGGGAAGTGGAGTCACCTCAGGAACCAAGGCCAGTGATGGAGAGATAGAGAGAGAGAGATAAAGGGAGGGATAGAAAGGGAAAAAAGAGGGAGATAGATTGATTGATAGAGGCAAGGTGAAAAGGAAGAGAGAAGTGTGTGTGTGTGTGTGTGTGTGTGTGTGTGTGTGAGAGAGAGAGAGAGAGAGAGAGAGAGAGAGAGAGAGCTAGAGTAAAACCATAGGGAGCAAGAGAAGTCAGGACGAGAGAGAGAGAGCAAATGAGAAGGATAGATAGATCAATGCAGAGCGAGGGGGGGGGTAATTAGCTACATTAGATTACATTAAACCTACCGTTCGCCTATTTGATAGGGGGGGGGGGGGGGGTATTTCAATAAATAGAGAGTACGCACATGCATGAAGTGAATGGCAAATCGAGTGGCAAAATGAGTGACAAAGTGAGTTTAATGTTGTTTATCGACGTTTAATGCAATCAAATTCAAGTCTTCTGTTCGGATATATGGGCTGTCAAGGCCAGAAAGTAGTTTTTGCCACTCAGTAGGCGTTCCTGCATAACTTCCGGGTTTGAAGATGATGTCACGTAGCCTGGCGCAGCCAGACTTCATCCGCCCCTATTGCATATGCCCCGTCCACGCAGTGCAGCGCAGTGGTATATTAGTATATCGCAACGCGAGGCTAGATGTCACGCGCATACCCATTATTATGCCAGTTTTGAGAACAACATCCCAATGTGTGAATCCCATGCCTGCCCCGTGCGCATTAATTAAGAACCAAAATGTGTAAGCAGATCAATGCTGCCTGTCAGCACAATAACACACGCACGCACACGTATGTCATCTGAGTGCAAACAGAATACACATAGGAAGAGGGTAGAAGGAGACAAGAGGCAGGCAGGCAGGCAGGCAGGCAGGCACGCACGCACGCACGCACGCACGCAGTCGCACGCACGCACGCACGCACAGCTTTGTGATATGTGACTTTGACAGGCAACACAATGCGACTGTTGCCATTGGCCGGTCTCCAAAGAGTAGCGTGCCGCGGCTCTCATGCTGCATGTGCTCTCCATGTCATGTTGTCAGACCACAGGGTAATTACACGGCTCCCCTGGCACGCCCCGGCCGGCGTAAACAACCAAGGCGAGACAGGAAGCAAGCCAAACATGCACTTCCTGCATTCCAGAGGAAGACAAAACGGCTCCGTGACGGCCAGACAAAGTGTTCCAGGTGTGTCGCTGACCCACTTCAACCCCCCCTCCCCCCCCTGTGCTGGGAGGGGGGAGGGGGAGGGACACTTGGGGCGGCGGTGCCTCAGGGCTAGAGTGGCTGGATGGTAACCGCAAGGTTGCCAGCTCGAACCCGGGTTCCCCCAGAGTTCGTGTCGAAGTGTCCTTGAGCAAGACACTGAACCCCTAATTGCTCCTGATGTGCAGGTTGATGCCTTGCATGGTTTCCGCCGCCATCGGTGTATGGATGTGTGTGTGAATGGGTGAATGTAATGCACAATCTCTGTAAAGCGCCTTGGATAAAGGCGCTATATAAATGCACCATTTACCATTTGTAATAGTAAACCAAACATCTGTGCTGAGAGGGGAGGGGGCCACTTGGGTTTTTTTTGTCAGGTGAAACCTAACATATGAAAGCTCCTGAAAACTAGACGACTTGTCTAGCCCTATAGTCATACTGACAGCCTGATTGGCTGCCTCCTCCGGCCTCTAGGACACGGCATCCATGCACACACGCACCTCTGGGCAATGGGATAGCAAGCAACGGGCCATGCCGGGCCGGCCTCCATGCACATCCACACCGTGGAAGAGCTGATTTCCGCACCACCTCACGCCAGCCAGCCGCTCTACTACCGCAACTGGAACAAATGGAACCAAATGGACCCGTTAGGGTCCATTTGGTTCCAAATTATCATTTAGCTGCATGGGTCCCCCCAACTCCCTCAAGTACCCCTGGGGGTCCCCGGACCACACTTTGGGAACCACTGCCCTAGGGGATACGGGGAGAACAGAACATGCAAACTCCACAGAAAGGCCCTTTCGCCTACACCCCCCTTGGGTATGCAGCGCTGATGACGCGGATCGAAGAGAGAACACCACTGGCATTAGATAATATCTGAAACCAAGTGCCCAGCTTCTCTGATGTCTGACGTCCTTTTTTTAAACAGGAGCGCCTCTCAAACGTCTCAAACGTCACAGAGCAGAGTTACATCATGTCCTGTGTATATATTTAAGGTCTCCACCCTGTGTTCCAGAGGATAAGAGAACACGCTGTGCTCCGAGAGAGACAGAGAGGAGTGCCACCATGCAACACGTAGACATGCAACACGTAGACACAGAGCCGGACTAACAATGGAACTAGGTGGAGCTTAAGCGCCAGGGCCCGAAGCTTGCAGGGCCCGGTACGAGACTATAGGTACAACTGTTGCTTCTGTCGAAAAATATAACGCAACACAGGAACCCCCGCTAGTGTTTTTGGTCTTCTCGTCTGACAGTTTCTGTAGCAGCCTGATACTAGCAGCAAGGGGGGCCTGGGGGGGTTCCCGACGGCTGCGCGTCGCTTCCTCCTCCGACAGAGGGGAAGCGAGTAAGCGACGCCGTCAGAAGCCCCCTCTCAGGAAGGCCCCCTCTCTCAGACCGACCAACGTGTGTTGTTGTTGCGACAATAACATAGCCTACAGCCTATGTAAGAGGAATATAAACACAAGACCTTGGCGCAAAACTTCATATTTACCCTGCTCTAATGCAACAAAAGTGTGTTCTTACATCCTCCATTTCACGATTTCAGCACTCGTGAGTAAATTAATGTAATTGCTTATTTGATATTATGAAAGTTTTCAGTGACGTTGCACCCACCACAACTTGGTTGCATTGTCGTCAATAATTAATCTGTCTTTAAAACGTTCTAATATTAATATAGCATATTGGCATTGTCTGTTGGTACACACGTTATATGGACCATGTAACAACATGGTCAACAGCACTGTTTGCAAATGTAGCTACATTTGTTGGCCACAAAGACAATTTAGACAAAACATGCTGCTGCATGTTTATTGTTAATGACTGTATTAATAACCATAAAGTAATCTCCTAGTCCTTACATAATAGTTTAGCAGAGACTGAAGTTGGAAAGGCTGTGCCCAGTGCGGCTGTGTCTTGTGTCAGGCTGTCAGCGGGCAGCGCAGGCAGTAGTGGATATGCGCTAAACGGCGAAATGCATGTTAATTAATTAATGAATTAATTGGCTGAATCTGTAGGGCCTTTTGATTTTGTGAAGCGCCAGGGCCTTGAGAGGGGTTGATCCGTCACTGCGTAGACATGCAACACGTAGACATGCAACACGTAGACATTTAATCGTCCTGGCCAATTAGCCCTTCCATAAGCCCCACCCACTCCACTCTGCAATGGCAAGCTGTCCTTCTCATCCATTGAGATGCATGTTAAATGACAGGATTTCTCCATATTAAAAAAACGATCATTTCAGTAGCAAGAGCTTCAAAATGTCTTGTAAATCTCAGCCAGGCCTGCAACAGTGGGTCTGCGACCCACTGTTTGGGTCACGGACCAATCTTTATGGGTCGCCGAGTAAATATCCACTTTTTTCCGTTTCCTACATTAAAAAAATAATGATTTCAAAAGTTACAAAAAAGGTCACAACTTTTTCATAAATTAAAAACAATTCCAACATTTTTCAAAATGGAAGAAAATCAAATAACTACTTTAAGAAGTAGTGAAAAAAGCAGATCCACAAGCTCGTTGTGAGATTCCACATCTGCTATATTTCACTAGTTCGTCTACTTTCTCTTTTGGGTCTTGAGCTAAAATGTTTGTGTTGTGTTGTGTTTATAGCAGACTCCTCACTCAAATGTGCACTTTGCAGTTTTGGCAACTCCACATGCCCTAACATTCTATTTACCTGCCATAGTGTCAACCCCTTACCCCTGTGTCGGATCTGTGGTTAGACTGGCATATTCACTGATACCGATATGACCCGATATGACAAATAAGGGCCGATCCGATACTTTTCCCGATACCGATACAGTATCGGGACATCTCTAGCTGGGACCCATTTTTGGGTCACGAGAAAATATCCCATGAACATCACTGTTGAATGCGAGCGCCATCACACGTGATCAGGGGGTTAGGGAAGACAGACTCAGTTGTTGGGGCAAAGAGCATGGATTTCATTTTGTTTCCGCTTGAAAGGAGTTTTGAATGAAAACTGTGCAGCCACTGCCAGCGTTTTTACTAATCTACAGATCTAACAGAATATTTTGTTCAATGACAATGTAAAGCCAATGGCAGTGAGCTAACTCGTGCTGCAATTATATACCCCCAGATATTATCAAAATGAGGGGGAAATCAAAGATTTACAGCCCAGCAAAGTGATATAGTCCAAAACGTATAGGCCCGATAGCCATTTTGAAAACTGGAGGAATTCTGCGTGGTATAAAGGTTATCTGTGCCAAATTTCATGCTTGTATCATAAACTGGACTATTCTTAAAAAAAAAAAGAAAGTTCCGACCTGACTATAGTTTAAAACGACTAAATTCCCTATGTGGAGCAAAGTAGTCAAAAGAGCAGGAAAACATAATGACAGACAATACAGAGACGGGGAGAGCGTGTACGAGAGTCGAGAGTGTACAACTGGAAGTCTAAATCAATGATGCACTTGAACAAATGCACATCAAACATGCAGGGGTCCTTGTCCTTCAAATGGAAGAGGTTGAGAGATGAGAGTCACTGATGGAAATGACTGATTGGCATAATTAGTAGTCCTCCGAGACGAGTGTCCCAGCAGTGTAACCCATCACATCTGATGGGCTCTTCTCTCAGTTATAGCTTTCATTTTAATTCAGAACATTTTGGTTTTTAGTTTTTAGTCATAGTCTCTTGAAAGGTTTTCACTTAGTTTTAGTCATATTTTAGTCACCTGGAATGTTTTAGTACTCTAGTTTTAGTCGACTAAATATACAGTTGATTTAGTCGACTAAAATGTATTTTGGCGGGCCTTGATGGCATCGTAATGGCTGATTTTACACTGATTCTACAAGAATCAGTGTAAAATAGATCTGTAGATCTGCTATTTTCAGCATGCAACCAATTGTAAAATGACTTATACTGGATCTCTTGTCCACTAGTCCCTTCCTAACAGTTTTAGGTGACATTCACACCAGAAAGCTTTACTGCGATTAAAACGAATCCTGCTGCGTATTGTCAGAAAGTGCGCTTCGTTTGGCAGGTGTGAAGGCTCATTCGAATGCGCATCAAAGAACCGCATTCTACTCCGGCCAAAACGGGGGGTTCGCTTCGCTTCCAATCGCACTTGAGTAAACTATTACTCAAAGTATATTTTTTAATACCATAGCTTTCACTGTGTATTTTATGAATTGAACACATTGATAAAATTCCCTGCTTCGTTTACTTGCTGCGCTTGACACAGCCAGTGTGAAGGCAAACCGCAGCAAATTAAATATGCAAGAATCGCAACTTCTCCGCCCATTCGCATCGAGTCTACCGAAGTATTAGGTGAGAATGTGACCTTAGTCTAGTTTTTATTTGTTGACGAAATTGTCAGTATATTTAGTCTTAGCTTTAGCCATCATAGCTTAGTTTTTATTTCGTTTCCATTTAGTTTTCGTCAGTGGAAAAAGGTAGTCGACGAACATTTTTCGTCTTAGTTTTAGTCGACAAAATCAACACTGGTTCCACTCCACAAGACTGTCAAACATTACAACTCTTCAACTGCACGTTTTGAGGCCTTTTCAGTAGGCCCGTAGTACTTACCCTACCCCCTTAGATAGCACTTTTGTAGACTTAGATAGCATTTGATACAGACTTATAGCATGTTACGTAGACAGCACTAGAATTGCATTGTATGTAGTACATAATGTATAGCATAGTATAGTATATAGGTATAGTTTCTTTATATAGACATTCCACTGTTACGTTCTTAGCTTACGCATGTTTCATGATAACTACTTTTTATGTATGTGATGTATTGCCATGCTTTTTGTTCTTGCTTAATGTAAATCGCTCAGGATTAAGAGCGTCTGCTAAATGCCTAAATTGTGAATTGTAAATTGGAATACATTTTGAATTCACCGACCACCGTGGTTCAACCAAGCCGTGTAATAATACCTTGTACTGTACTGACACAGGTGTTTAAGTGACTCTTCAGTAGGAATACTCCTGTATGTCGTATTATACTGTGTATAGTGAACTTGAAGGCGAGATAATACGTTTTTTACAAAATAAAAGACAAGAGTGGGCATATTGTAATCCAGTTGTGTCAATCTGGCGTCCCAAGGGGTCCAGTCTGGCCTGCTGTGTGTAATGCTTGTGTGGGGAGTTTAGTACAGTAACCAAAATAAAACCACGTTTAGGATTTGGACCAGCTTGCTGGAGCAGGTAGGTCAATGACGCCACATGCAAATTACACGTATTTAGCGGAACTGTTAGCGACCATAAAGTAGACAATAAAAATACATAATGTATTTGTGTTTAATTGTGCACCATGATGACACATCCAAACGATTGGAACCAGAAGCTGCTGTTTTCGTCAAGGGGTAGCCAATCTAGTGTGTGTATAGTCTGTGAATTCGAGGCCCATACATGAAATGATAAATGTTACGTGCAAACTTGTTTGTCAGCAAAGCAGACGGGACCCAAGTCAATCAATGTTTTAAAAATCAATGGAGGCTCTGTGTGTGTGTGTGTGTGTGTGTGTGTGTGTGTGTGTGTGTGTGTGTGTGTGTGTGTGTGTGTGTGTGTGGGTGTGTGTGTGTGTGTGTGTGTATAGGACGGGAGGGGTGACATCCATTACACATGCCTCAGCTTCCATAAGAGATACTGTAGGTCTGCTGCTGGCAGTTTCTCTCGCACGCGCACGCACGCACACACACACACACACACACACAGTACTGGTGTGCAGTCCATTGAGCCTGATTAGAATGAGAGGTGACAGGCCCCTGCGTGTGCATACGTGCATACAGTGTGTGTGTGTGTGTGTGTGTGTGTGTGTGTGTGTGTGTGTGTGTGCTATAGTTCTGATGACTTTGATGGAGGGGGATTTAGTGAAAAATGGTTGGTCCAGCGTTTTCTCCTCCACTGATAATATTGAACAAGCTGGTACAGAACAGAACAGCGACCCATGGTTCAATAGAAGGTGCAGTGTGTGTGTGTGTGTGTGTGTGTGTGTGTGTGTGTGTGTGTGTCTGTCAGAGAGTGTTCTGTCTACAACTGTGCAAGTTTTATGTCTGTGTGTGTGCATGCAATCTAGTTTTTCTGTCAGTGTACATGATTGCATGCAAGCCGTGCCTACGTGGCCGTGCGACTGTGTACATGCGAGCGCGAGTGTGTCTGTGTATGTATGCGCGTGTGCATGTCGGCGTATAATAGTGCCTGTAAGCGTACATGATTGCATACTCGTTGAACCTGTGCCCGGTCGTGCGTCTGTCTGTGTACGCTTGTGCATGTCGGTGCATAATAGTGCCTGTGTGTGCCCCACATGACCGCGGATGTGCAGAGAAAATGCACGGCTTGCAGAAACGGACTCATGGGCTTACGGTGAACGTGACAACGGCACAGTAAAGGTTTGCACAGTCAATAGTCCACTACGCTACTACAGGACAATCACTCAGTGGCAAGGACGTGCGGAGAATGTTAGAGAGGCAAGTGGTGCAGTCCGTATAGCACTGTCGCCTTACAGCTATAAAAGGCCCCGGGTTCGATTCCCGCTGGGGACGCTGTGGGCGTGTTCTCTCCTCCGTGTCATCATCAGAGTATGCGGAAGCTGGAGGAATCAGAAAATGACCGGCGGCCAATCAGTGACTGCGTTTCAACGGCTGTCCCTACAACAGTGAAACGCAGCCTCTGATTGGTCCATGTCTATATGGTGACGTTTCCCATATTAGTTCAGTGTTACACAAAACACCATTATTAATAAAGTTGTCTTTGTAAAGACAGCAGAAATCATTAATATCCGACATAGCTCGCTCACGTAGAAAGTATTAAACTATTGTACCATATTCAAATATCTTGTTGTTTTAGCGCGGTCTGTGATGGCGACAGGCTTTTGTTACGCTGATTGGCTAGACGGGTCAAGGCCACTATTTACACCCACTTTTCAAGCTGTCTATGGGCCGAACTCCAGACTCAGATGCGGGGAGGAAGCGTCAGTGAATACACGTTATGAGTCTGGCCCTGCCAGGCTAACTGAGACCCATGAAGAGGAAAATATTTGTGTGGTAAAACGTCAAGGCCGCAATGAATTGATGAGATTGTTTGGCTTTTTTGCTCTGTTGTACTGTAAATACACATGGAGTTCATTTCACTTCCCTACAGTATATACCATTTGAAATAACTAGACCGATGCCCGGCTGTAAAGCACCGAGCCGATAACGATGGAAGTTGGAGATCCATGCCCCACCCGGCTATGCAATAACCGTTGTACCCGTGTCAGAGAGGCGGTGGTGGCTCAGGGGTAGAGTGGCTGGATGGTAACCGTAAGGTTGCCAGTTCGAACCTGGGCTCCCCCAGAGTTAGTGTCGAAGTGTCCTTGAGCAAGACACTGAACCCCTAATTGCTCCTGATGTGCTGGTTGGTGCCTTGCATGGTTTCCGCTGCCATCGGTGTATGCATGAATGTGTGTGTGTGAATGGGTGAATGTAATGCACAATCTATGTAAAGCTCCTTGGATAAGGGCGCTATATAAATGCACCATTTACCATTTAGTACCCGTTCCACCCATCTGTCTGTGTCCCTTTTATGCCCATATATGGAGATTTCTGGATCTGTTTCTCTGTGTCCCTTTATTCCTATATATGGACTTCTGTTTCAGGCATGCTCAAATATGGAGTGTTGTGATTTCAGAACAGGCCAGCTCCATATCTGGACCCTGGACAGGGGTCCTGTTCAGAAAGAGCCTTTTGTTGCGGTTCTGGACAACCGTGGGTCCGACCGACTCAACACCGGGCACTGCACTCCCTGTGGGGGTGTGGAACGCGTGTGTCGGTGGGGTGAACGGTTCTCGAGTTACGTGGATTACAGCCGTACACACGTACGTACAGACAGACGTACAGACAGACGACATGGTGCATTTATAGATAGATATCGATATGAGATTATAAACGAGAAACGTCATTTAGCTGGTGGGAAACATAACATATGATGACCTAATTGTGTTTGTGGTAAACTCTTGACACAGTGGGGAGGTGAAACAGATCCAGAGGAATGAGAACAGGGGGAAAGAGTGGACCGTACAGCGCCCACACCAGTCAACTATAGGGGCAGATTCACACTATGGTTCCGGGTGCGCACTCGGATGTTGTGGTAGTGCATGTGAATGCTGCGTACCGCTCCTCGGAGCGGATCACACAACCATTCCCGGGACTGCATGGAGGTAGTCTCGGGACCGATTGAAATGTACTGGGATACGGATCGATGCAATAATGTGAAAGCACCGAATACAGTTGAATGGAGTGTACTCGGGTGCAGAAGAATCAAGGCCAATGTGAATCATGGACAGCGGGGACCAGGCAATCGTATTCGGGAACAGTTTGAATCAGAATGAAACAGACAGTGTGAATCTGCCCTTAGTATTAGTTTATTTGAGCAGGAGTATCTACTATACATGACTCACTCCACCACTGCGTATATGCCAGACAGGAGAAATACGATGGAGACTCTCCACTCCACTCCATCCTGCAGCACCAAAACCTCGACCCACAAAACAACTCCACAACAAAACAAGCTTTGTCCAAGCTTTTGAAACAGCTTTTGAAGTGGAGGAAGAGGATTATTACTAAAAGATGAAGAAACTTCTAAACGTAATGACATTATATTGGATACAATAAAAACCTGACGGTGAAAATGCCATAAAACTGTGAAGGAACCCTAGAATAATTACATAAAGAATAAAATGGAGCACATGCAAAATGAACATTGTAAAAATATGTGTTTTCTTTTTTAGGGGGATGGTTTTCAACTTTCAAACTAGGCCGCAGGTTGGAGTCATTTCATCTAAGTGCCTCACAGAACCCTGAGTGCATACTGTACATTCGTAACAAGGTCATTCCCAATGGGAAACAAACCCCAATCCAAGGCGGTGATATGGCCATGCTCGAGACATTGAGCTCAACATGGGAAGAGAAACGTGTGACCCTATCCCTTTGCAGTGTAATGTACCATGGCCTGTCATGTACCAAAGTGGAGACATTAGGGACTTTAAGCAACGACAGTTTTCAGGACAGCCTAGGCGGAAGTACGGCGGCTATGACGCCGTCGCCGTAGCTGTCAAAATCGTTAAGCAAACAGCCGTCGGCGACGGCGACATTGGTTCCCATGGTGTCTATGCAGCATGTGTCAAACACTTTTTTTTTAAAACACCCCGTAACTTGCCGATATTGCTTAATTCTTACATGCACTGGACATGATCAGCAGTGGAAAGAGGAACGTGCTGGAGCAATCTGTGTAAATGTATGACAGCTATAATTTCAATAAACATGGTTATGACATGGCGTTGTAGACACTACGTGTAAGTGTGGGTTCTGCCGTAGTAGAAAGGCCTGCGACGGCAAGCAGGTTTATGTATCGAGTGGGAAAGCTGTGATAGTATATTCACTCAGGTAGCAATCATTGCCATATAGTGTTTGTTCAGTATCCGCAGTCTCAGCAGAGAGAACCCCACAAAGATCATTTAATAAATCGTTTCATAAATTCCAATTTCGATTGGATGAAATCGGTATCCGGACCCGAACAATGTTTATGTTCTGTTCACTAAAAGAGCTGGAGAGAAGATTCAGAACATTCAGCTGGAGAGGGAAGTAGAACTTCACCTCCCTGAGGCGATGTTCTCTAAGCTTGCAGTACGAGCTCATTACGGTAGTCAAAGTCTTGCCCGAGGACATTTCATAGGGCAGGCGTGCGGCCTGAACCCTGATCCTCCGGTGGTGCATGGGAAGGCCCCTCCTGTGTAGCCTTTGCTATCTTTGCTTTCAGCTCAAGTCCAAATAATACGATATTGAAGCAGTTTGAGGTGAGCAGCAGGTCACAGAGAGAGCGAGGCCAGTGCTCAGTGTGAATCCTCCGACTGGTGCCATTTCTCCTCTGGTTACCACATCAAAGACACAGAGGGGGGGGGGGGGGGGGGGATCTAAGGCTGAGCCTTAGATTTAGCTCATTTGGGAAGTCAATGCCTTGCCCAAAGGCTATTTCAGGAGGGCTGGCATGGAACCCTGCCACTTTGAAAGGGTGTGTCCTCCTGCCTCCTGCTGCTATAAGTATCTTTACTTTCAGGTCACACACAGTCTGCATACGATCATGTTGGAGCAGTTTGAGGTGAGCAGCAGGTCACACAGAGCACTCAGTGTGATCCTCTGACTCCTCTGGTTACCACATCAAAGAGAGAGCCGTGGGAATGTTTTTAGTAGCCTAGTGGTGCGGGGGAGGGGTGTTACTTTACATTAATGCTGTAAACAAACAAATCGTTTGCTGGTGCGTTTGTCCATTTCATCAACCACCACATCCTATAGTACTATAGACTATCCCTGTGATCTACCACCAGATCCTACAGTACTATAGACTATCCCTGTGATCTACCACCAGATCCTACAGTACTATAGACTATCCCTGTGATCTACCACCAGATCCTATAGTACTATAGACTATCCCTGTGATCTACCACCAGATCCTGTAGTACTATAGACTATCCCTGTGATCTACCACCAGATCCTGTAGTACTATAGACTATCCCTGTGATCTACCACCAGATCCTATAGTACTATAGACTATCCCTGTGATCTACCACCAGATCCTACTATAGACTATCCCTGTGATCTCTGTAAGCACCATGGACAGATCCTATAGTACTATAGACTATCCCTGTGATCTCTGTAAGCACCATGGACAGATCCTATAGTACTATAGACTATCCCTGTGATCTACCACCAGATCCTATAGTACTATAGACTATCCCTGTGATCTACCACCAGATCCTATAGTACTATAGACTATCCCTGTGATCTACCACCAGATCCTATAGTACTATAGACTATCCCTGTGATCTACCACCAGATCCTATAGTACTATAGACTATCCCTGTGATCTACCACCAGATCCTATAGTACTATAGACTATCCCTGTGATCTACCACCAGATCCTATAGTACTATAGACTATCCTTGTGATCTACCACCAGATCCTATAGTACTATAGACTATCCCTGGACAGATCATATAGTACTATAGACTATCCCTGTGGTCTATTTAAGCACCATGGACAGATCCTATAGTACTATAGACTATCCCTGGACAGATCATATAGTACTATAGACTATCCCTGTGGTCTATTTAAGCACCATGGACAGATCATATAGTACTATAGACTAGGGCATTAACCAAACGTGATTTTTGATAGTCGACACGAATACCATCAAAATCGATTTATAGTCGATTAGTCGGCGGTAAAATGTGATATTTTTTTCCATCCAATCAAGCATTAAAACATCGTGTTCTGAAACGGCCAGCGCGAGTGAAGGATTAACTGCAGAACAGAGCCGTTGAATGCAGGCCGAGTGGAATAGTAAGAGAGTGGCGACACGCTTTGATCTCGCCACAAAGCGGGTGCCTATGGGCTATAGTTCCAAACATAGGAACTATCCCATTGAGATATAATGAGCACTTCCGCATTCCATTGTTACAATGGGAGTCAACGCTAGTGCCGCCACTCTCTTACTAGATTACGCTGAATGCCGCTCTGATTGGCCGAAATTCACATCAGCTGTTAAAAGTCAAGTCAAAGTTGCAAGTCCACAATGACTCACGGATGGACGCGCTGTGAGCTTGTAGATCTGCTATTTTTGATGCGCAAGACCTTTCTACGGCGCAGCATAGCATGTTACGTTGTTGAAAATGTTTGTTCAGTTGGAGAGTGGAGAGTAGACGGAGGAGGAGGAATGAACGATGCGATAATTTTCATACAACCCTAAATGTTCAACAACAAGTTACAACCACAGTTCCTTTGTTTTTTAGAAGGAGCTACAAGCTAGGAGGGGGTTATGATTACATACTAGGCTTGCTAGCTAGCAGGCTTGCCAGGCTATGAATCAGATGATCAACTCCTTCACTCCACCGCGACTATTATAACTATGATCGCGCGGCATAGCTGTTTGTTTTTAATAATGCCGCACGCCTGCACTTTTGTTGGATAAGCATGAAGAAAGATTAATAAGAAAAATAATCATGAAATCACGGGAAGAGCTACTGTAGTTTGACTGTCACCAAACTGGATATTATTGGGCAGAGTGAGGAGGGAGTCGAGGGACTCCTGCTATACTACTCTACCGGACGAAACGACGACACGTCTCCAATCTAACTTGTTGAACAAACTACAGTAATAAACTCACCAATAGTAAAAGTATTTACACACTGTAGTTGTCCCCATTGAGCGTATGAGCCTATGAGGCATATGCTGTTTGAAAATCTGTCTTAAATGCTGCCAGTGCCACCGCCGCACCTACACGAGTGACGGTGACGGCAAAACCCACGTACAGTCGGCTTGTATATGATATGAAAACAATCAGCCAGGAATGGATTAGTACTTGAGTTGGAGAACTACCAACACAACCACAGAGCTCACAGCTGCATGTCTGCTGTAAAAAAGAAAAGAAAAAAATCATAAAAAATATTAAAAATAATATTAACGATTACCCGATTTTTGATTTACAGTGTCGACTACCGTTTTGCTATTCGACTAGTCGACTAATCGATTTTTATGTTAATGCCCTACTATAGACTATCCCTGTGGTCTATTTAAGCACCATGGACAGATCCTATAGTACTATAGACTATCCCTGTGATCTCTGTAAGCACCATGGACAGATCCTATAGTATAGTACTATAGACTATCCCTGTGATCTACCACCAGATCCTATAGTACTATAGACTATCCCTGTGATCTAAAACCAGATCCTATAGTACTATAGACTATCCCTGTGATCTACCACCAGATCCTATAGTACTATAGACTATCCCTGTGATCTACCACCAGATCTTATAGTACTATAGACTATCCTTGTGATCTACCACCAGATCCTATAGTACTATAGACTATCCCTGGACAGATCATATAGTACTATAGACTATCCCTGTGGTCTATTTAAGCACCATGGACAGATCCTATAGTACTATAGACTATCCCTGGACAGATCATATAGTACTATAGACTATCCCTGTGGTCTATTTAAGCACCATGGACAGATCATATAGTACTATAGACTATCCCTGTGGTCTATTTAAGCACCATGGACAGATCCTATAGTACTATAGACTATCCCTGTGATCTCTTTAAGCACCATGGACATGTGGCACTGTTGCTATATGAACATATGAACCAAGTTTTAACCCCCCAATGAATAAGCAGACTATAGTTTTTGAGAGACAAGTGAAAAGCAATAAACCTCTCTCACACTCTAGGCCCTATTTTCCAGACGATATATATGCCTCTGCCGCGGGCGCACGCACACACGCACGCACGCACGCGCACGCACATGCGCACACGCACGCACATGCGCACACGCACGCGCACACGCACACGCACACACACACAATGTCCTTGGGTGCACAAGGGGCTCAGGCAGGCACGGAGGAAGGAAGAATGAACAATACAATCAAGTTCAAAGAACAGAACAGAAGGAGTGTAGTGCAGAGTGCAGATGAACCACACCATCTGTTGTTTGTGCCCCTGTTCATACCTCGCAGCCTATCCTCTGAGAGGACAGTGAGACAAACAAGCCTTCTATCCACTTCAACATGAGGACCTTCCATTACAAAGACCTGTGTTTGGTGCTTGCATGTGTTGTACCGAGAGTACAAGCTAATGCCATCCGGTAGGAGATATAGAACTCCACGGTATGTGTATAATAGATTTAAACACTCATTTGTTCCCCTGTCAATCAAAATGCTCAATCAGAGATTGCCGAATGCACTTTATTGACTCAATCAGAGATTGCCAAAAGCACTTTATTGACTAGTTGCACTTTATCAAGGGAATGTGTGCAATATCTCTGTTTTGTATGTTGGGTGTTTCATGGTGTTTTTCTTTTTCTTATATGAACGTGTATGTTATTTGTATGCAGCTGTGACTCTGTCTCCAAGACAAATTTCTCCCAAGGGAGACAAATAAAGACAACCTTGAACCTTGTTTCCCCCCCCAGCTGATCGTCTCATGAACTCCCTGACGAGGTTTCTCAGTCGTTGGCGAGTTTTCAGTCGTTTCGCTCTTTGCCCACGCGTCCGACGGCTCTGCGAGAGCGAGCAGCAGTGCCATTTGGCATCATTTGTAGCATCTCAAACTCTTTTTCTGTCTTTAATTTTCAAGATGAGTAAAGTTGCACAGATGTTGGCTATTCATGTGGATTCTCTCTCACAAAGACCGGGAGCCATTCGGAATTTATCAGCGTTCCGCTGCACAGCTCATGGCAAAGGCCACGGTGAGCATATGTTTTGAGCACGAGCTGTGCTGTGCGTGACGCGTCTGGAATAAGACATTGTGTTTCGCACGCAGCACGCTGACCCTTTTCACAGCACGTTTTACTGGCAAATACTGGCTTCTGAAGGTAGGCAAATAACTTTAGATATGTTTCATTCATGCCAGGAGAGCCCCTAGGAGAGTGCGGTTAACTTCAGGCTTACGTGGAAAATGAAACACACCCACCACCGTTACCTTCAGCTGTATTTACCTCAACATGGCTGCTGTGAAAGCTGGCCGCTAGAAGTGACAGATACTGTCAAGTTATTCGGGATTTTTCAGAAACCTTTTTGCCCAAACTTGAAAAACGGCTTAGCCGACAGGGGGAACTGTGGTCAACTCAATAAGGCAACTTCTTTCCTCTTTTGTTCGTTTTTAATTCGAAACAAGTTGTGGTACAGTAGGTATTTAGGTTGAAAACCTTAAACAGAGAAAAAGACAAAACAAAATACAAGCTGTCATTAACTATGTAAGGTCATTCATAATCAAACAAAATAAACTGAAATTCACTAATTTCAATCATATAACCAGGGTTACTCATGTGACCTTCAGCTCTGAATCACTACTCTCTTCAGTAATTCAAATAAACAGGTTGTTTTAACTCATAGCATCTACAATATTCAATTCAAAATCATAATTCGACTAAGCAAGCCTATATGTGACTGAATGTGGCCTAGCACAAAAACATGAGTAACTTGCATCAAACTTTAAGCAATATAATAAACAGCAATGAAGAAACACTTATCGCACCAGTGGCATTCCCCTTGATGGCTTGACAGGTTTCAGTCTTCCCAGCTCCAATGTTTGGATAGTCTTTCAGTTGTTCTGCTGTTCTCTCCATGCAGTGTTCACCACTGATGCTGCTTTTCATACTGAACAAACACTTCCTGTTTTCTGAGCCTCTCCCCAATCAGTGATTGCCACCAGGTGCTGACTCATGATCAGTGATTGACAGTGATAATTGACACCAATGATTGATGCCAATTAGGCCAATTAGGGGTTTTGACAGCACACCTCCCACTTGAGCTCCTGGTTGCTGAACCCAAGGAGGTCACCTCATCCTGAGACTGTCATCTTTTCTCCAAGTTGCTCCTCCACTGGAATCAGGACAACAAGACGCCTGACGTCTCTGTGAAGAATCGTGGCTGGGATTTTAGTAGACTTCTTCTCAGTTCTGGTCCTCTTGCTCATGGATTCCTCATTAGTCTGTTTCTTGATCATAACTGGGTAGCTGGGAAATGTCCTGACATTGACATCTCGGACAATGCCGTCCTTGTCAGAATTCACACTGATCACTCTGGCCAACTTGAACTGACATCTTAAGGCATTTTGATCAGCTAGCCAAACAATGTCCCCGACAGCAACATTTCTCTCTCTTGTGTGCCACTTGCTTCTGACAAACAGGTTGGGACCTGCCAACTGACACCACTTTTTCCAGAACTTGTTTACTTCTGATTGGATAACTCTCAATCTCTTATAGGCATAGCCTTCAAATTGGAAGTCTCCTGGGTCACCTCTTGAGCAGGCCCGTCCCAACAGGAGAGAATTAGGTGTGATGTACTCGACACATCCCTCTTGGATTTGTGCCCTTGCGTCTATAGGCCTTTCATTGGCCAGATTGGCTGCCATGTACACAAGGGTCTGAAACTCTCCCCACGTAAAGACACCTTCACCGCCCAGGTTGTGCAGGGCTCTCTTCACTGTCCTAACAGCTGCCTCTGCTGCTCCGTTTCTGTGGGGTGAGTCTGCAGGATGAATTTTCCAAGACCACTTAGTGCCATGCTTGGCAGCCTCCTCTTCCACTCCAGACCTGTCCAGGTGCTCCAGGAATGAGTAGAGGTCTTCTAGGGCAGGTTTGGCCCCAACAAAGTTTGAGCCCGGGTCAGACCAAACCTTTTTTGGATGCCCTCTCAACGATGTAAACCTTTGGTAGGCAAGCAGAAATCCCTCTGCTGACAGGTCACTGACAATATCAGCATGGATGGCTCTGGACGCCATACAGCTGAATACAACTCCCCAGACTTTGAGCTTCACTCTTTTCTTCACCTCGTCTTTGACTTCATAGGGCCCAAACAGGTCCATGGCGGTGAACTCAAATGGAGCTGCTGGTTCTGCCCGTTCTGGTGGGAGGTCACTCATTATCTGTCGACATCGCTTCGCTCTTGCCTTTCGACAAGTCACACAGCCGTCCACTATCTTCTTGGCTATTCTTCGACCATTTACCACCCAGGCTCTCCTTCTCATCCTCAAGAGAGTTCCTGCCACTCCTTCGTGATTCACATTGTGAGCCTCTTGAGCTAGAAGTGTAGCTATCCAAGCATCAAATGGAAGAATAGGCACTGCAGTTTTGTCTTCACTGAAGGACTGGATCCTGCCTCCACAAACTAGAAGTCCAGACTCTTTGTCTTTGAACACGACTAATCGGTTGAGGGTTGCATCAGGGAATGTGACATCTTTCTGGGCTGCTAAGCAGAGTTCTCTGAAGGCATACTCACGGCCTTTGGCATCAAGCACAAGCGCTCTGGGCTTTTCAGTTGAGGGTTTTGCCTCCCACTTTGCTTGCTTTGTGGCCTTGCTCTTCAGGTCCAACCATTTGTTTGCAGCTCGTTGGACCCAAGCAATGACTCCAATCAGCCTTGACAAACTGCTGAATTTCTTCACATCCAGAAGGCTTTCGGCGATGGAGCCAGTATGCACTCTACCCTGCGAAGATTCCTCAGATGTGTTTGAGTGGAGACCAGGGTGAGTCAGGTCAGGCTCAACTTTGGGGTTATCCTGAGGTACGGCTCCAAGGCCTTTCTTTGCTTGAGCTCTCGTCACAACTGCTGAAAATGATTTTCTTTGCAGCTTGTTGATGCTCTCCCTGGCATCAGCTACAACATCTTTAGCAGACTTTATTGGCCATTCTTCCAATGGTAATTTCAGAAACTTTGGGCCATTTTGCCAAGCAGTGTCTTCTTCAAGGTCTTCTGGAGTAGCTCCTCTTGTGATGATGTCAGCAATATTGACATTCCCTGCAATCCACCACCAGTCTTCAACTGGACAAGCCTTTTGGATCTCTCCAACTCTGTTGGCAAAGAATGTCTGGTAGCCATAGCTGTCTCGCTGAATGGCTCCCAATACTGTTTGGCTGTCGACTAGGTGGAACCAGCGATCAATCTTCATCTGGCCATGCCTCTCAACATATTTCCTGAGCCTTGCTGCAAAGACTGCGCCACAGACTTCAGCCTTGACTGCGTCTCCTTTTTGGTCGAGGGGCGTCAGCTTGGCCTTTGATTCCACTAGTCTGACCTCAATGCCGTGGTCCGTTTCCCACCTAAGGTACATGACAGCTCCGTAGGTCTTGTCACTCCCATCTGAGAAGGTAATAGCCCAAGGTCTTCCCTTCCAACCTGGTGGGGTAAGGCTCCTATGGAACTTGATTTGTCCCAGCTGTACATACTCCTGGAACAGCTTTATGGCCTCCTCCCTGAGGCCTTCAGAGAGCGGCTTGTCCCATGTGTCTCGGGCCAGATTTAAAAATCCGGTCTCCTGGAATGCTCTTCTGACAAGGATAGCTCCCTTTTGTTTCACAGGTGTGACCAAGCCAATTGGATCATAGAGTCCTGCTACCTGGCTCAGTAGTTCTCTTCTGGTCAGATAATTGGGTGTTCTTTCTCTCACCTCCTCCATCAAAAGGTCCTGGCCTGTCCGCATCTTGCCTCTTCTCTTTGAGAAGTTGATTGAGGTCATCATATAGAGTTTGTCTTCCTCTACCAGATATCCAATGCCTAAGGCCTTGTTGTCTTCGTCCCTCCTCTGGTTTGGCAGTATCAATGTGTTGCCATTTTCTGAGGGCTTCTTTGTTGAGAGGGTCGGTGCTATGCCGACGCTCCTCCCACTTTGCCCTGACCGGACCCATGGCTTCAGGGAAAATCCACCGGATTTTAGGATTCCCTCAACCTCCTTGGTGATCTCCTCCAGTCTGTTTGGATCATCGTGGGATGTCAGAATGTCATCAACGTAGCTGTCCTCCTCTATGACTCTGCGTGCATCTACTAGATGAGAAAACTTTGCGAGTCTTGCAGTTTCTCGCATAGCTAGCTGTGCAATGCATCCAGCAGGTCGGTCACCGATCTTGTGATGGCATATTCTCCGATCTCCTCATCCTGTGAGTCCCTCCAGAGAAATCTGTGCAGGTGCATTTCACGCTTCTCCAGCCACACTGAATTATACATCTTCCTGATGTCTCCCAATGCTGCATGCACTCCTCTTCTAAACCTGAACAGGACGGCTCTGATTTGGTTTAAGACATCTGGCCCCTTCAGCAGCACATCATTCATGCTGACTCCCTTGAACGTTTGGCTACTGTTCCAAACAATGCGCACTGGAGTCGTGACAGAGTGGGGGTTTGGAGCAACCAGGTGGCTTACGTACCATACTGGGCCTTTCCAGTTATCCATCATCTCTTTTGTGAGCTTCTTTGCAGCTCCCCGCTCAACCATCTCATGGACCTGACCTTTGTAGGCGGCAAACCATTCGGGCTCTTTCCTGAGACGTTTTTCTGTTCTTAGAAAGGTCGACTCGACTCCACTTCTGTTATTTGGAAGGGAAGCTGGGTCGATTATCCAAGGGTACCTTGCGTCCCAGTGTGGTGACTTGCTATGTTCATCCTCCATGACATAGGTGAGGCCCTCTTTTATGATTTCAGACTCCTTCTCTTCAGCTAGAGTCATCTCCTTCCCTCCAGGTTGGCAGTTGCCACAGCGACATCCACCACACTTCGGGTCACAGGCTGCTCCTATGCTGTCCCACTTCCACCACTCTAGGAAGTCTCTGTGACTGGCAGCTGTGTACTTGGCCTCAGCGGTGGTGTCATCCAGGTGAACTGTCTTGTCTGTTTTGAAGAGGCCTTCTGCTGGAATCTCCTCATACTTGACAGCAGCTGTTCGCATGGAACGTGCAAAATGTGTCTCTGACTCATGTGCAGCCACCTTTATCTCTTCAAACAGATCGGGGTGAGCTCCGGCCACAGTTTTTCCAAGAGGGCTTTCCCACAAGACAAGGTCTCCCACGGCTTTCATCCTCTGTGGGGCAAGTCTTCCTTCTCTGTGGCTGATGAGCAACTCAATCTCCTCGGGTCTCTTCAGCTCTTTGAGATCGACCTCTGGGAAGAATCTTTTCAGCTGCTCAGGTGTGACTACTCTGTTAACTTCAGCAATCTCATTTAGGCCATAACAGACAAGTTCGTGAGCCTTTTCCGTTCCCTTGGAGGTTTTGACTCGAATCCTGAGCAGATATCTTCTTGTGGCCGCTTTAGTCGTCATGCCACCAACTCCATGCACAACTAGTGTGATTTCTTCACTCCTCAGCTTCAACCTGTCAGCTGCTTTGTGGGTTATGTAGTTGGTGTCTGAAGCTAGGTCCACCAGAGTTCCAATTTTCTGGCCAGCATTGGCCGTCACTTCCATCAACATCATCAAGACAGGCAGCTCTCGTAGCCCACTTTCCTTTAGTAGCCCCATCTGGTCATTTTCAGAACTTCCCTTGGAGGTCTTGTTAGTGAAAGCTTTCCTGCACCTATCTGCTGCCTCTGGGGAGAGTTCACTCAAGAACCTTTCCTGTTCCTCTGTTAGGCTGCTTTTGTTCTTGCTGTCTCTCCATGGCCTCTCGTTGTCACCTCTCTTAGCTTCTCCTCTTGGGTTTGGACAGAGAAAGAAGTGGTGATCTGACGAGCCTTCCCTTCTGCAGTCTTTGTTTTTGCAAAGGAAATGATCTTTACAGCTGTCATCATTCTTATGGCACTCTAAGCATTTCCTGCATGCACCAATCTTCTTAACAGCCTTCTCCTTTTCTGACAGCTTCAGTGCTTTGAATTTCTTGCAGAAGAAAATCCTATCTTTATGCCTCTCTTCTCCACAGATAATACACCCACCGTCGGTGTCATCTTTCTTTGTGGTTCTGGTGGAGGCATATTTTTTATTGAATTTGCTGTCTGCTTTGTCAGATTTTTCTGATTTGTCCACTATTTTCAGTTGGTCCAATCTCTCAAAGATATCCTCCTGCTTCTTTAGGAATGTGAGCAGCATGTCAAAATGGTTATCTTGAGTGACATTATTATTGGCATCAACCATGAAGACAAGCCAGTCTTTCTTCACAAAATCAGGAAGCTTGCTCTCAATGGACTTCACCACTAGTGGGTTCTTGAGGGCCCCAGTATTGCCTAAGTCTGTCAGGTCGGAGAGGGCTTTCTCTAGTGTCTGAATTAGGTCTACTACTTTCCTCGGCTGGTTTCCTCTCACCGGTGGGATTTTATCCAGCTCTTCAATTATTTCAATAGCAATGGTAGACTTGTTTCCATACCGGTTTTCCAGCACTCTGAATATGTCATCAGCTGTATTGTAGGTAGACAGTCTGAGGTCTTTGGCCATCTTCTCGTCCACGCTGTCAAGGAGCTGGACCTTTTTGACCTCTCGTGACCCAGTCGGCTCTCCCTGCCTTTGCAGGCTCTCCCAGTCTTTTTTCCAGCGGTGGAACTCCCTCTTGCAGCCACTAAATGTAGGCAGTTTAGTTGGCTTAAGTTTCACAAGCGGCATGAATTGTCCTGTCATACCTGTTTTCACACCAACTGGTGCTGATACTTGATTTTCAAACTCAAGTCTTCGTGCTCTGGCAAAATCTGCTTTTCTCAAGTCGAGCTCATTGCTGACACTTCTCATGTTCTTAATATCCCCTTTGAAGACACTGGCTTCTGCTGTGGGGATCCATGGCTCCCAGTCAGAAAAAGCTTTAGATGCCTCTTTGATGAGCCTCTCCATTACGAGTAGATGGACTTCAAAGCTCTCGCAGTTGATGCTTTCCACAGGTATGTTGTATCCATCTTGACACACTTTTTCAGCTGCTTTGAATGCAGCCTCCATCACATCTTGTCCATACTTGGCCCAGATGTTGTCTTGGACAAGCCTTTTCACTTCATCCAATCTTTCCTCACAGTCACTGACGACCTTCTCCAGGCTTGCTTCCTGACCTTCCTCAAGTTGTGCGTCTTCATCATCCTTGGCTTCAATCTCTGCCAGTAGGCCAGTCCTGAAATCATCGTTCATTTCAATGACCCTCCGTGCATCAGCAGATAACTTTGTATATTCTTCTCTGAGCTCTGACTCATACAAAGTGTCTGCTCTTCTGGTGAGGTAGTTGGCCCGCCTTGTGAAGCAGCTCTTGGCTACAGTCCTCTCCTTCTTTAATTGATCAACTCAGGCGCGCCTGAGCCATGGAGCAAACGGAGCAGCTGCGGCACCATTTGAAATAGTGGTGTCGCAACGCGACACCACTATTTATCACCCCCCCCCCCGGCCGCCGCCACGCTCGAAGCGCACGGTGCGCGACAGCGAGAGAGAGAGAGAGAGAGAGGAGGAGAGGGTGTTTGTCTATGTGTGTGACAGTGTGAGCGCGGCGCGCGTGTAGTGCACGCGAGCGATGTCTCTAATAACATAACTGATCTTCAATCTCATGCTGGGAATTTGCTCTGCAATGAGTGCAATCTACATGGCGATTGGTGTCTCTCTTGGATGACATTACAACTGAATTGACAACAACAGCCTACACATGAAAGAAAGCCACGCATGGTAAGAGAAATATTGAATACTGCCAAGTTCTATATTCATCTATTTATTTGCGCATTGAGTGAGATGACGTCAGTCGGTCATCAGGTCAAGTGGCGCATTGATCACTGAAAGACATGCAGCTGGTTCAACTAATCAGCGCATCTTCCAGAGTTTGAGTTGAGACACAACTTACGACGAGGCTACGGGAAACAAACAAATAATAACAATGAAAAGAAATAGGCCTAAGTTGCCTTTCTTCTCCCAAAAAGGCATCCTGCAGTTTCTTAAAAGAAAGAATCAACCTGTAAGTTAAAGGGGGTGGGTGGGTGGGCGGATTATCAAAGAAGAACTTTACCTGTGATTGTTGTGTGTGTGCATGATGGTGGCTGTTAGCATTTTAGCACAACATAAACTTCGGTCAGTGAGTTTGGGGATGCTAATTGCTAATTTGAGAACAAACAAATGTGCATTTCTGATACATTAATACAATGAATATTAAGAAAATAATTCCTTGCTAGCCTAGAACAATGGTTCATGTCAGACTGCAATGCATGTATATTTTGGCCCATGGCTAGCTAGTCAATTGTGATTAATTAATTTAAACATTACTGGTCTTACACCATATCTTAAACCCATAAGATGGTGTAATAACAGCATAGGTCACCGTTTCCCAAGCATTGGGTTGCACTTTGCAGACACATTTTTATGGGTCCCTTATTGTTTCCTACATTTTTTTACATTATTTAAAATCATGAATTAAAAAATACAATGATTAGCTGTCATTTCAATAATGAATAAAACAAATCTAAGAATAAATAGAGACACATTGTGAGCTTGTAGATCTGCTATTTTCACTATTTTTGTACTGGGCAATGTGGGCATGTCTGATCTCTCTTTTGGGTCTCAAGCTGAAAAGTTTGGGAACCACAGTCTGGCATGGCTATAGACTGCAGAGCAGAGGTTAATCCCTTCATTTTATTTGCATTTCATCAGACTGGGTCAGAGGAGGACCATTTGGAGAATGTGGAAGCAGGAGAGAGTGAGCCTGTACTCCCAGGAGAGACGGTAATTAAAGGGTTCATAATGATATAGACAATCTTTGTTATCCTTGATGGATATCAGCCTCAATGTCATATCATATAAGAAGAATATCACCAATGTACAGTACTTTCATTTTTTACTTTATTATTGTCATTTATTCAGACTGGCTCAGAGAGAGACCAGGCACATGGGAGTGATATGGACCCCTTCACAGTCTCAGAAGAGGTAATTCAGGGCAGGATGATGCTAATCTACTTAGAAATCCTTGATAAATGTGGGCCTTTAGTGATGTGTAACACAAACTATTAGAACCTCACACTAAAACACTTTCTTTTTCTGTATTTGAATGTAATCAGACTGCATCAGAGATGGACCAGACATGGCAGACAGAGACGTCCACCGTAGCATTGGACAGAGCCAGAACACACAGGCAGTGGACAGACCCACCTACAGGACCCAGACCTGTAGCAGTGGGCAGATCCAAAACTCACACAGACCCAGAGCTCACAGGAGAAGAGGTATTTACTGGGTTGGTTGATGCTGTATGTACAGGATGAAGATTATCTACTTTGAAATGGTTAATGAAGGCCCTAATGTCACAAATCAAATATTCACACTACTCACACTAAAACACTGTCTGTCCCCTCCCTTTTCTTTATTGTCATTTATTCAGACTGGCTCAGAGAGAGACCAGGCACATGGGAGTGATATGGACCCCTTCACAGACTCAGAATTCACAGCAGAAGAGGTTGGTAATTAACAACTGTATTCATATACAGGTTAATAATTACTGTTGGTTGATATATACAGATGAAGATGATCTAAATGGTCAATAAAGGCCTCAATGTCACATAGCAAATATTAGAAACTCACACTGAAACACTTATTTTCTGTCTTTGCATTTAATCAGACTGCATCAGCAGTGGACAGTGATACAGACCCAGACCTCACAGGAGAAGAGGTAATTGCTGGGTTAGACGATCTACTTGGAAATGGCATTGGTGAATAGTCACATAATATTGGAAACTCACACTATAACACTTTTTTCTTCCTTCTCCCTTCTTTATTTCATTTATTCAGACTGCCTCGGAGAACAACCGGGCCATTGTAGCACAGGAGAGTGAGATGGACTTCACAGATGAGGTAATACAACAAATAAAGGATCATACTATATGCATTATTAATGTCTCTTCACCTTTTTGAGGAGGTCCACAATGCTTAAAAACAAGTAGAATTAACTACCTTTGCTTTTGTTTTGTGTTTTTGTTTGTTTTGTTTTTTAGGGCACTCCAGTGAAAGCCAGTTTGGATTTTCAAATGACACCAATGCAGCCTCAACTGAAATTCCCAACGACTACTTTTGGAACCAGTGCGAGAAGCTTCCGTGGTTCTTGGTACAATGACTATCCTTGGCTGGAGTATGATGCGGCCTTAGACAAGGCATTCTGCCACCCATGCAGGATTGCTTGCCAGCTAAAGCTACTCACCTTTTCTAAGTGGAAAGAAGCTGCCTTCATCTCCCGGGGTGTAAACTACTGGAGTAAAGCCACACTCAAATTTGCTTCACATGAGAAAATGCATGCTCACAACGAAGCAGTCCAAAAACTGAACAGCTACGTTTCCAGGCAGTCAGTCCTTAATCTCATGGCAGCTATTAATGCAAAGAATGTAGAATCGGCACAGAAAGCCTTGTTCAATATCTTTGAGTCGCTGTGTTTCTTAGCAAGACAAGGCCTTGCCACTAGAGGGCACACTGACCATGACAGTAACATGCATCAGTTGCTCATACTCCGTGCCAAAGACTCAGTAGGGTTGTCAAAGTGGCTTCGGAGGAAGCAGAAATGGTTAGGCCATGATATTGAGAATGAAATGCTAGAGATTATGGGCCGTGCTGTACTGCGAGAAATAGCAGAAACAGTAAAAAAAAAAAAACACTTTTCATTGATTGTAGATGAAACTTCAGACGTCTCCAACATGGAACAAGTGTCTATCGTGCTACGGCATGTAGATGCTAACTTTGATGTGCATGAAGACTTTCTTGGGCTGTACACCACTGGAAGATGTGATGCTGCAACTCTTACCTGTCTAATTAAGGATGTTCTTCTCAGACTTGGCTTGTCATTGGATGACTGCAGAGGCCAGTGCTATGATGGTGCCAGTGCGATGTCTGGAATTCACTCCGGCGTTCAAGCTAGAGTCGCAGAGGAGCAGCCTAAGGCTTTTTATGTGCACTGCACTGCCCATTGCCTCAATCTTGTCTTGCAAGAGGCCACAAGGTCAGTTCCCTTTGTTCGTGACACCATAGATTTGGTCCATGAGATAGTAAAATTTGTCAGAGATTCCCCAAAACGTCTAGCCATATTCTCCAGGATTCAAGTCCAGGATGGACAACCGCCAACTGCTCTCAGACCACTGTGCCCAACAAGATGGACAATGAGAACTGGTGCAATAACTTCCATTCTCCAAAACTACAGTGAGCTATGTGAAGCACTTGAGATGATGGCTGAAAGTGAAACCGGACCAGGTGGTAGTAAGGCAGCAGGTCTTTTCAAACAGCTTCAGGAGTTCAAAACTGTTTTTGGACTGAAAGCTAGCCTGAAGGTCTTTGCCATTTCTGAAGAAGTAAGTAAAAGTCTCCAGAGCTCAGAAGTGACAGTCTCAGAAACAAAGTGTATGACCAGCACGTTGAGAAGTTCGTTTTCCCGCCTGAGAACTGACAAAGAATATCTTGCTATCTGGAAAGAAAGTAATGTGATGGCCAAAAAGCTAGACCTGGAAGAACCACTCTTGCCCCGACCAAAGAAGGTGCCGAAAAGGAGAGCCTTGGATATCGGGGAAGAAGTTGCACAGATCGAGCCTGGGCCTTCAACAGTTGAGGAACTGTTCAAAGTGAAGCATTGGCATCCTCTTGTTGATAAGCTGACTGAAGCTATGGACAGACGTTTTGAGAAACTTGGGACATCAGTGGCAACATCGTTGGAGCAGCTTCTGTTCAAAAGTGCACTACAGCAAGAATTCACTGAAGAGCTTGCTGTTGTTGAAAAGCATTACCACACAGATATAAACATGGAGCGACTGAAGATCCAACTGAGCATGTTTCCAGACCTCTTGACTGAGAATGACAGTGTCCAGACAAATGGTGTCCAGTGTACACTTCAGACAATCATCGACGCTTTGAAGGGGCCAGGTCCCCCAGCCATGTTTAGTGAGATGAAGACCCTCCTCAAAATATTAATGGTCTTGCCAAGCTCCTCAGCAGGAGCAGAGAGAAGTTTTTCAAGCTTGAGAAGACTGAAGACTTACCTTCGCAGTACCATGACACAACAAAGGCTAAATCACCTGATGCTTCTGCACACACACAAAGACAGAACAGACAAGCTAGATATTAAAAGCATTGCCAAAGAGTTTGTCTCTCGAAACAGTACCAGGAAAAATACATTTGGAAAAATCACTGTCCACTGAATACTGTAATAAAACGAATATCCAAATTCAAAATGCCTTTCTTTTTTTTTTAGAACATGAATTGGCAATTTAGAATATTTAATTTTCCTTTGTGTTCCTTAGTCTTAAAATGTGGTACTATAAGATAAAAACAGAATAGTATTAAAACATTAAAGTTATAACAATATTAAAAGGTAATGTTATGAATATGTGTCCATGTTCATCCATGGCATCTAAAGTTACACCTTTTCATATTATTCAAATTGAGTACCAACAATATTTATACTGACTGATATGGTGGAATCTATCTAGGGAGTGATTCTGTAGTTCTAGGTGCAGCTGGAAGTTTGTTCCACAGCTGTGGAATTGAGATCCTTTTTTTTTAACTCATATAATCTGCTATGATTTCTTAAATTATTATTCATGACATGAATGTGCAGTAGCCTACCAAAAAAAGATATAGATATAATGTCACGTTATTATTTATATAAATAAAAAGTGGACTGGTTGGAGGATAAAATAAATAGTATTCTTAAACTACATTTGTGTGACTTTTTTTTTAATTTTTTTTATCATCGTCTCTGCTCTGCTTTTTCTCCCTGGAAATAAAAACGTCTGGGTTTCCGAGGCTACTGCTCTGCTGCTGACGCTATTTCCGGTTACCTTTACGCACGGGGCGCACGGATTTGAATTTCTCCGGTCAGCCTGAATGTGTGTGTTGTTGTTGTCAACATGGCTCAGAAGAGAATGAGTGATTTATTTGGTGGGTCCAAGCCCAAATCAAGTCTAGTTAATGAACCCTTGGCCTTCATGGGCACCAGCAGCAGTGTTCAGCAGGGAACGAGTGCTAACGTTGTTGGAGGAGAAGGAGGACAATAATAAAAACAGCAGCAGCAGCAGCAGCAGCGCAAGCAGCAGTGTCCATCTCACGTAGCCTACATAATGACATTCTGGACACGTAACTCACGTTGGATATACAGTAAATGCCATGATGAGGGAATTAACCACCCCGGAGCGCAAGAGCACATTTGGGGTTTAAGGTAAAGCATTTACAATTTAACTATATTATTTCTCTAATAGTCACTATTGCAGTGAGAAATAATATAGTATTTACTAATTACTATGGCCGCCGTGCCAACTGAACTGCTGAATGCTGCTGCAATTTAATGTTAGATATTAGATTCTGACGGGGAGGGATCTATGATGAATGATGACGATACAACACCGGGATCGCCGAGCCCAAGCGCGCTGCGCTGTCAGCTCGTCTGTTGTATAATAGGGCTATAATTTATATGTTTTGTTTTGATATCGGCGCCTTGCCAATGTCATGTGTAGCCTAAATAGGCCTATGCCTTTTTATGATGCATTTTGTCAGTTTGTTCATATAACTTGCGTGTGGAGAGGGAAAGTAAAAGCCACTTTTCCTTGTGAAAATGCGCGAAAACGCGCGTGCACGAGGCACATGCACGCGCATTTTTGCGCGCGCGCTACGCGCGCGCATGAGTCCAAATCTGTGCTCCCCCACCTGGAAACGAAGTTAGGCGCCCCTGGATCAACTGTCTTGCCAAGAACATCCTCCGCCATTTTGATCAGTGAAAGTTTGTTTGTTTATTTTGGAAGTTGAACTTATTCACAGATGTTTCAGTTGTTTTAGTGACACTTCTCATCAGCTCCCTCTGCTGGACTTTCTGAAGCCTTTTATCTTCTTGTCCTGTTGCTGGACTGATGAGTTCCTCTTGGTCAACAAGCTGGCACGCTGTTGGTTTTCAACTGTCAAGTTATTCGGGATTTTTCAGAAACCTTTTTGCCCAAACTTGAAAAACGGCTTAGCCGACAGGGGGAACTGTGGTCAACTCAATAAGGCAACTTCTTTCCTCTTTTGTTCGTTTTTAATTCTAAACAAGTTGTGGTACAGTAGGTATAGTAGGTATTTAGGTTGAAAACCTTAAACAGAGAAAAAGACAAAACAAAATACAAGCTGTCATTAACTATGTAAGGTCATTCATAATCAAACAAAATAAACTGAAATTCACTAATTTCAATCATATAACCAGGGTTACTCATGTGACCTTCAGCTCTGAATCACTACTCTCTTCAGTAATTCAAATAAACAGGTTGTTTTAACTCATAGCATCTACAATATTCAATTCAAAATCATAATTCGACTAAGCAAGCCTATATGTGACTGAATGTGGCCTAGCACAAAAACATGAGTAACTTGCATCAAACTTTAAGCAATATAATAAACAGCAATGAAGAAACACTTATCGCACCAGTGGCATTCCCCTTGATGGCTTGACAGGTTTCAGTCTTCCCAGCTCCAATGTTTGGATAGTCTTTCAGTTGTTCTGCTGTTCTCTCCATGCAGTGTTCACCACTGATGCTGCTTTTCATACTGAACAAACACTTCCTGTTTTCTGAGCCTCTCCCCAATCAGTGATTGCCACCAGGTGCTGACTCATGATCAGTGATTGACAGTGATAATTGACACCAATGATTGATGCCAATTAGGCCAATTAGGGGTTTTGACAGCACAGATACTGTAGGCTAAGCTCTAAACCTGGCAACTACCTATATTTTCTAACACACATACAGCACATGCACACCATTTCCATATGCAGTCTAGACCCAGACGGGATCAGCAAACTGCAAAGCCAATTGATCCCAGTCTGCAGCTGCTACTGCCAAACTGCCAAACCTAGGCTGGTAGGCGTGTCGCGGGTCAGAGTCCCGATTCCGACGATCTTTGCTGCGTGTCACCATAGATATATATAAACACTAGATGGCTCAAGGCGGAGTTTCTGACGTCGTTCACCCGGCAGCCATCTTACTTCGGGGCTACAGTACAGTATGTTCAATGGCAGCTCAAACAGAAACAGTCATAACTCGCTCAAATCTTGACGGATTTACAAACGGGTTGGTTTATTACAAACGTTGTCCACGTGGCTATGATTCAGGACGCTTATCTGCTTAATTTAAGTTTTTTATATGAACGTCGTATAAAAGCATATAAGTATGCGGACGTCTCTGACGTTTATAACAAACCAACCCGTTTGAAAATCGGTTGAAAATTTAGCAAGTTATGGTCATTTAAGAGTACATGCCCCATAGACACAATGTTATGTGTCCCGAGGTAAGATGGCCGCCACGTAACGACGTCGCTCTCCATTGGCCAACAGCGCGGGTGAGCTATCTAGAGTTTATATATATCTATGCGTGTCACCCCCCATCTCTCTCCCCATTTCCTGTCACACTACCTCTCAAGACAAGACAACTAATGGTTAAGTATGAAAATAACTAATTGAACTGATGCTTGTTTATTCTATAGCGCACATTTCAAATAGCCTATGCAGTTAAAATAGCTCTGTGTTTTATGTATAAAGGTTTTGCCGTGCCCATTCATTAGAAAACGAGCGGGGAACTGGGAAGAAAAGGTCATTTCTCATAACTCATTGACTAAATTGAAAGGCAACATTGGCATGGATATATATAAAGTGGCTCCCGTGTTCAGGGAATGTTTTGCTCAGATAAGGAGTCTATTCAGACTGGTTTTGACCCCTGTCTGGCTCACCAAGCTTACAGCTCACACCTAAAGACGTGTCTACACTCCACACATCCTGCAGGGCCTCCTACGGGTGTCATTATGAAGACGTATGGACACGTCCTGGTGGTCACAATAAGTGTTTTTGTGTATTCTTTTTTAATTGCATGTCTGTATTGTTTTTGGACCCCAGGAAGACTACCAAGGCTCATTCATGTGCCTCTAATGGGGATCCTTTAATAAACAAACGCATCCGGATGTCAGCTCGAACAGTCTCTTCTCTGCATGATGTTTCACCACAGTGATCCCAGCAGTTGTTCCTCCATTTCAATGTTTTGCTTCTCCACATTCTCCTCAGCTTGACGTGAGACGTGAGCTGGCGTTTCCCTCGACAGCCTGGCGAGTCGATCGCACGCATCGCGCGAATGCAACGTGCTTCCAATGGGAGCGCGGCGTCAAAAACTCTGACAGGCACGGTGGTGCGGGCCTAGGGAGAATGAGAGGCTGGCGAATGTGATGAGGGCAGTCAACATTTAAATGAAGCCAAGCCGTAACCTAGCAACCAGCCAGCCCCATGCTAGCACAGTTCCTAGAACGGCATGTGGTTGCGCGTGCGACGTTGCACATGTTATGCTAAACTAATTATCCTGTCCCACCTGTGCTTTAACAGCAGGTGTCAAACGGATAAGAAAATTGATTTTCCTATTCATACATGGTGAATTCATAAGCAAAGTGAAGGTCAATTTCTACGCCTGTCATATTTCACTTCAATTAATCGTCTCGGTGAGATGGACCAACCGGAGGCTGTGCTTTTTGAAACTATATCTCAGAAATACATGGACATGAATTAATTTGTTCAGACCCTGCATGATTAGCTCTCATATTCCTGCGGTGGTGACATCGGGATCAAAGCAATGTCACTATTCTGGACAATCAGATTTCTCATTACATTTTGGACATAATAATATTATAGTTAGCCTACTGATGTCAATAAAATAAGGTTGAAAGTACAAACTCATGCATTCTTTGAGACTTTTGCTCAAAGTCTTGGCATACAGTACATATGATGGATCACTATTACAATGAAGTCTTTGGCAGTAGACACTCCTCGTGCAAGATCAGAGTAAAGGTGGTTGCACACTGTTAAAGTGAAATGAAAAAATATGTTTTTTCACACATTTAGACCATATGCGGAGTCATCATATAGGCCTATGGGCATACATAACAATGGATGCCAAAACAATGGGAAAATTCAAAAGTCCATAAAAATGAAATTTTAATGACTTCCTTTGAACGAAAACGTGGTGTCGAGCCTCACATGAATAAAACTGAATCTTGATTTCATTCACCGGTTTTATTCCCATCTCTGCGCGTCCGTCCAAACACAGCTGCTTCTGATTACAGAAATACTCTCATTCTCATTCAAGATGACATCCAGACAGTGTATTACTCGTTTTAAACTTCAGCAGCACGCTAAAATATGTATCTGAAAACATATAGGTTAGAAATGCTGCCTGTCTCTGTGACTTTGTAAACAAACAATCTGCGCATGCACGCGTCGTGCATGTAGCAGAGCTACGTCCCGTTCCGATTGGTTCAAAAACACCCAGCTTTTGTAGTGAAACTACAAAATAAAATGCTCCAAATAGCCATCGTTCCCTGTGCGTTGTGGATCCGAAAGTAGTATTATATAGGTCCGAAAAAACTTTATATGGACGAAACATTCGGCGGCACATGTGCAAACATGATTGATTTGCAAAGTTGATTTATTTACGTCCTCCAAAATTCCAAAACTCGAGAATAAGAGCCATAACTTTCTCTGGCAGTGGCGTGGAGCACCAATTTCTTCTGCTGCTAAATTGGTGAGAAGGTTAGCCTGCTCCACCGCCCTCTACCTTATTCCAAGAAACCTCTCTCTCCTCCATGTTAGTTGTACTGCAACAATACAGCTTACCCCGACACTCACTGTACTGTAAATTGGTGAGAAGGTTAGTCTGCTCCACCGCCCTCTACCTTATTCCAGGAAACCTCTCTCTCCTCCATGTTAGTTCTACTGCAATAATACAGCTTACCCTGACACTCACTGTACTGTACAATTATGTCATGCACTGCTTGCTTGGCAATCATGAAGGTTCAGATTAGCTATTATTATTTCGGTGTATTGTTATTGTCTCCACCAGGCCGAAGGCATATAGGAGACGCTATGTTTTGCACCCTGTCAGTCCGTCCGTGTGTCCATCTGTGAACAGCTAATCTCCGGCACCGTTGGTTTGATGGCAACAAAACTGTGTACCTATTGAAAGCCTTCATTCCAATTACTATTATTATTATTACGTCATTGCGCACAATGTCCACTCTGACTGAAATTCATTTCGTTCAGTCATTACCAAATGTGATGGTTTTAGCGTGTTAATTTGTATTCTATATCCCTGTATTCATCATGTATAAACATGATGAATACAGGGATGAATTGAATGCATTTTAAAAGATGAAAATGACCAGTGACGACGTTAGATAACTAGTATCTGCTCTGAATCAACTGGTCATCACATAATAAACCAGAGCAGTCTGAAATGGCCGTGGCTTATCAGAGTGTTCTGTAATTATCTGAACATCAGTTGGAGGCCATCGATATTGTCCTTTTCTTTTTGCTGAGGTTTGCGTGATCTGCGCAAAAGGACAGTTAACCCATTTTGGGCGGGAACCCCTTTTGGTGTTTTAAACATTATAATTTAGCTATTGAAAAATAGCAGATCTACAAGCTCATAGCGCGCCACCGAGTGGCGCGCTACAAGCTTGTAGGTCTGCTATTTTTGAAAAATCGTGAAAATATTTATTTCAGAAAACTGGAGGATTTAGAAGGATTTTTTTAAAATTTTGAGGTCAGGCCTAAATGGGTCAAATGATAAGGGACAATATCGGTGGCACCCAACTGTACCTCAAGTGTCATCCAGTGGCATTTCTGTCCATTTTGGCACTTGGCATGACCGAGCACACTACTTAAAGAGGGAGAGTGGTGCTGCTGTTATTGAGATGGTAGGAGGTTTGAGAGGGAAGCAACAGCAGGAGCATTTCGTAACAAGAAGTGCTTTAAAATGCAATTATCATCACCATGGCTACCTCTGTACTTTCGTCTACTTTCAACCCGTCTTTCTAATAAAAAACACACTTGTGTGAGGGGCACCCGGGCGCCTGGCTGCCACACAAATGCAGATTCACTGCCAGCTCACTATACACATTACATAAGACATGAATGCAGTGTGTTATTGTATAGAAATAAAAAAACAAGATATATTTATATTGGCCACATGGCATCTCACCAAATGTTATTCAACTTACTAAACCTGTGTGTGTGTGTGTGTGTGTGTGTGTGTGTGTGTGTGTGTGTGTGTTACGTGCAAACTTGTTTGTCAGCAAAGCAGACGGGACCCAAGTCAATCAATGTTTTGAAAATCAATGGAGGCTCTGTGTGTGTGTGTGTGTGTGTGTGTGCGTGCGTGCGTGTGTGCGTGCGTGCGTGCGTGCGTGCGATCGGTCCTTGGGGGGGTGCTAATTACCTCCCTGACCTGCCATCGATAAATGTGTGTGGAGAAAACAGCGAGTAGTCCCTTGAGGAATTTCTGGCCGTTTAACTCGACACGGAATCGCAGCCCCTACGATGAAAATAATATATATTATGCATTTTAATTGTAGATGGTTGTTGTGTTATTATTACATTTATTCAAGATATTAGACACATGGTGACTGTGTGTGGTGTGAGAGAGAGAGAGCTCATTCCACTATTATATATTAGACTATATACTATGTCAGCTGGTTGCTGTGCTTCAGCTGCCTCCTCTACTACTTTATTATTTTTTACATTGACAATGAATGTGTTTTGGTACCCTTAGTTTACCCAGATTATTCCGTGGGTAAAAATAAGCTCTCTCTCCCTCTCCGTGCCGTGGTGGGGTGGGTGAAATGTTCATAGTCATCCTTAATATTAGTTGTCCTTGTCGGCTGTACTGATATGAATTCCCAAAACTGTGGAATGCAGTGGATACAACAGCTACCTACCAAAAAAAACTATCTGGGCTACAAGGGTCAGCATATACATGCATTATGGCTCTATAGAAAGTGGATCTTGGATCAGGCCAGAGTCCTTGCTACAGCTGGGACACCTCAAGGGCTCATCCAGTGTAGTATAGACCACATGGTAGGTTGTCGTTTGTCGGACCAATGACTAGTCTGAACTAAGTACTGCACCCAGACCGCATATCATGGTTCTTATGAGTCGCGAGGACCCGAGTTATAATCCTACTCCTGTCATGTCATGTTCTCCCTTTCCTCTTTGAATTCCTTTACCGGTCTTTCTACACTCTATATACTAATAAAAAAGCAAAAAAAATAGCATAACAAAAAAAGATGAGTTTTAATAACAGAGTGGTTTCGTGTGGATCCACTACTACTGTATGACGTATTTATGATGTATGCATGCATATATGGGCAAGCATTCTGACGCGGCTAGCTCTGACAGAGGTTAGGCAAGCACCATTGGCTTCCAAGATGGAGATTGGATTATCTCAAAGACAAACACACCACACAGACGGACTGAACGTCTTACAGGCTAGCCTCTTTCAAAGTTAAAAAAATATTGCTCCAGCTGAAAATGTCGCTGTTGTATAATCCTGTCCTTATTTTGACTCTCCAGTTTCTTCAGAACAGTATTGTGGATTCCAATTTCCGAGACACTGCAGGTCCTCATCCTAAAGGCTCATCGAGAGATTGATTCTGGGGTTGTCTGTTCTGCTCAGCCAAATCCTTATTTTCATCAGCTAATGCCGGTCTCTTCCTCCCCAATTTCTCTTGGTACGAATGAAGCTCTTCGGGTATCAGCTCTTCCTCCTGGACGAGATCCGGTTCGTTCTGGAGTTGCCCATTCTGATCGGGCAAAGTCTCATTTTCAGCAGCTAGTCCTTGTTTCTCCTTTCGCAATTTCTCATCGTCCAAGGACGGGTGGAGCTCTTTGGGTCCCAAGTCATCCTGAACAAAGTCTACTTGGTTCTGTAATTCCCCATTCTGCTCGGCCAAAGCCTCACTGTTAGCAGATAGTCCCTGTCTCTTCTCCCCCAATTGCTCGTCCAAGTTTGAATGAAGCTCTTCGGGTCTCGGCTCTTCCTGGACGACATCCAGTTGGTTCTGGAGCTGCACACTCCGGTCAGCCAAAGGCTCATGTTCACCAAGTGGTGCATGTCTCTCCTTTTCCCATTTCTTCTGCTCCAAGTACAAATGAAGCTCTTTGGGTCTCTGCGCTTCCGGGACGAGGTCTATTTGTTTCTGGATTTGCCTAGTCTGCCCAGTCAAAACCTCATTTTCACCAGCTATCATCCTCTGATCTATGGGCCGAGGCTCTTTGTTTCTCAGTATGCTCTGGATGAGGTTCAGCTGTTTCTGGAGTTGCACGTTCTTCTCGATCAACGCTTCGTTCGCTCCGGCCAATCCCTGCCGCTCCGTCCCCAATCTCTCCAGCTCGACGTTCCAATAGGCCTCTTTGGATCTCAGATCCTCCTCGATGAGGTCCAGCTGGCTCTGGAGTTGTTCGTTCTTCTGTTTGATGGTGGTGATCTCCTCGTCCCCCTCCTCTGACTTTTTTTCACTCGTGTTCTGTGCCATTTGTTTCCTTTTCAGATTAGGCCCACTTGTATTCTTCCATCTGAACAGCAGACACTTTTTGAGGCCAATAATTTCCTGCTCTTTGTCCTTCAACCTGTTTTGGAGTTGTAGGGTGGTGTTCTGCATGGCCTGGAATTGGCAGTCCTTCACTGTGCTTTCTTCCTCCATCGCTTTAATTGTTTGCTCCGCAGCATCGCTGCTCTGTTTCATCGCGTGAACCTTTTCCTTGGCGAGTTCTAGATGCTGCTTAATGACATTGAAGTTTTGATTATACATGTAGACCTTCTCCTTGGCACGTTCTAAATGTTGTTTAATCATGATGGACGTTTGATTATACTTGTGCACTAAGGTCTATTCAGGCCGTGTCAACAAGCGTTCTGTGCTCCGAATATAGTAATGTCGTGATATATGCTCTGGGCGTGACGTAACAAAGACGTAGCACATAATCGTGGCCCAAATATGGACTTCCGGGCAGCCTATGTCGGCAACGAGTTAGGTGGACATTTCTAAACTTTCCCTTCAGCACTCACGACTACCAAGTTTACAAGGTTTGTACAAAATACTCATTTGTCTGTCCTGATGAATAAAGAGAAACATCCCCTTTTAAATATATAATAAATACTGCTAAAGATATCCATTGTCCAATGTGTTTTCACTACAGTGCCAGAATGTTTCCAGCAATAAAATGTGCATCAATTTTAAAGTAAATCAACAGTAAAGTTAATCTTGACTGTTTTATGAATTTGACTGGTGTTAGTTGTACCTAAAATAAACCACAAAACAACGACTTCCTCAAAAATTGTCTGCCAATTTATTAAACTAAAGAGGAAAATTTGAAATTGAGGGGGGAGATACAATAAAGGTGTCATACAAAAATAAATATAACAGACCCCCCAAACAAATTACTTTATTGGTTTTGTGTCCTAAATGAACTTTTTAGAATATAAATCAATATAAAACATTTACCCTTGAATAACCAAAGTAGACCTTCATTGGAAAACCTAATTAACTTTTGGGCACACGCACGCACCCACGCACCCACACACACACACACACACACACACACACACACACACACACACACACACACACACAGAGAGAGAGACTTATATCCACTCTAACTGAGCCAAAAATAAAGGTGAGTACTCACAACATCAGAGTTCACGTGTAGTTTGCATCTCAAAACCTTGGTGGAGTATTGTAACTGGAATGGTGAATGGCTAAGGCCAAGGGTGACTGAATCTTCTTTCTGTAGCCAGAGGAACTACCTGGCTTTCTCCTGGTCACCGGTAGCTCTAGGTCACCGGGAGCACTAGGGCCAGTTCCAGCAGGTCATGGGACTGGGAGGTCTGGTCTCTAGTCTCTTGGCCAACTAGCCTGGCTGTACTGGAGAAGCTAACTGTCTCTAGGCTGACTGGCTAGGCTAACTGAAGAGGCTAACTTCATCTACAATATCAACAACTGTGTTGATGGCTGCCCTTCTCACAGCACTGTGCAATGATGCAGTCACATACAGCCACTCACTTCAAGTTCAGTCTTCCTTATGCTGAAAATTGTAGCATTCAACATTGGCCAACACACTTTTTCTTTCACACATTTTTTTTCTACTTCTTTCCTCTGTCTCTGCAATTTCTTTCTCCCTCCCTTCTCCCTCCCAGAGTATTAGCTAAACCAGTGGTTTTCAACCAGTGGTCCGGGGACCACCAGTGGTCTGTGAGGGGGTTCCAGGTGGTCTCCAGCAAAATGATTGAGAGTTGGTAAATGGTAACCAAATGAACCCTTATAGATCTTTATACTGCTGATAGTGTAAAATGAAACCATGGACCCGTAAGTTTAATTGTACGCTCTCAAGAGTTCAATTATTGTTAAACACTTGCATTACTTAATTTACAAGAAGTCTTAGAGAATCTAGAAGAATTGTTATGTTGATCAATGTTTGCCTGTTATCTCTCCTAATGGTACTGACATAAATACAGCATGGAATTGTGGAGAAAATATTAAATATTCTTTATGCTGCGTTCACATGGAATCAGGCAAGCGGTAGACGGCAAACAGCAAAAACCTGCTGGACGGCACGGATCGGTAAAAAGATTAAATATTTTTATTTAACATTGATGCAGTCTGCCGTTACCGTCGCCGGTTCTGGCTGCCGTGCCGTCCTGTTCCGTTTACCGTCCTGCTCCCCTCCACTAAAATGACTTCCGGTTTGCCGTCTACCGCTCACCTGATTCCATGGGAATGCAGCATAAGTCTTGGATCGGAGTCATTTGTCATCAAATGGGGGGTCCGTGGCTCAAAACAACAATGTTGGATACTGTAAGACGTGAACACTGTGCACCACGTTACCTCCCGACCTAGCCAACGCACCCCTCCACATGGAAATGAAATATATTATATGAACATATCTTTCTATATATGCGGATAATATGTCACATTATGATAAACATATATATGTTATATGTTTATCATGTGACATAATTATTCAAAATTGGCCACCTATATGTCACATAAGCTATATAGAGACATACATTTCCTATATCCACACATAGATGTGCATATATCCACATTATATGCACATATATGAACCTGAATATGGCATATATTATGACAAATATATTCTGCGCCTAGAAGGCGCTCGCGCACCACAGGGGGTGCACACACCAGTTTGGGAACCCCTGCCAGAGTTTAGTAACATGTCACTCTGTTGTTGCTTTACATCATTCTGTGAGCCAATACATATAAAAAGGTAAATGGTGCATTTATATAGCGCCCTTATCCAAGGCGCTTTATATAGATTGTGCATTACATTCACCCATCCACACACACATTCATACACTGATGGCGGCGGAAACCATGCAAGGCACCAACCAGCACATTAGGAGCAATTAGGGGTTCAGTGTCTAGCTCAAGGACACTTCGACACTAAAGGTCTCCACACACCGGGCGCGAATCGGATGCGAATTCGGATTTTTAGCGGCGTTTCTCCATCGGTTTTCCGAAAAACGCGGCCGGTGTGCAACCACCTTAGCTCTGGGGGAACCCGGGTTCGAACTGGCAACCTTGCGGTTACCATACAGCCACTCTACCCCTGAGCCCCCCCCCCCCCCCCCCTGCTCAGCTCTCCTGCATGAGACTTAAGTTTGGTTCACAACACACAGTTTGTGCACCGCTGCTCTAGGCTTCGTCTTTATCCTGAACCGACACTGTAGCCAGTGGTGGAAAGTGTGGCAGTAGGGCTATGTATGCGATAGACTACAAGGTCCAGCATGCTTTGCATGCATCAGACTTCCGGTGACTAGTAAACAAGTGTTGTACAAGCTACTAGCTGTGTCCCGTGTCCTGTCATTTAACATGGATTTAACAGAAAGTAACTATACATTTACTTAAGTAGGTACTGTACTTGTAGGCCTACAATTCCGAAGTATTTCCAATTTCCAATACTACTACACTACGTCTCAGATCCAAATATTGTACTTTTATTCCACTACATACTTTGTATATTTGGATTATCATACATTACGACTTCAACCCCCCCCCCCCTATCTCTCTCTCTCATATATAGTCATTTGAAAATAGACAATCTACAAACTCACAATGCGTGAGCTTGTAGATCTGCTATTTTCAAAAGATGTGTATACTATACATACAATTTATACATTTTCAATTTGACATATTGTGCATAATGAGTACTTTCTACTTTTGGACTTTTTTACTTGTCACAGAATGTTTCTACACTTGCAGTATTTATACTTCTACTTGTAAGAAATGAGAGTACTTTTTTCACCACTGCTGGTATAAGCTGATAAAATGTAGGGTACGTGATTATTAGTCAGAATCATCTTGTCATGAAGAGAAACAAAAGACAGTGCAGCTTAGATTCAGAGTGTGTCTTTAATGTTATCACCAAAAACAACTTCTTGAGCCATTGTCCTTTGACCTTTGACCTATGACACAAGCAGGAACTACGACAGGAAGGTTTACAGCACTGACAAACACACAGGCACAGTAAACAAAGAGCGCCATCTATCTCTGCCTCCAACACCTTCAACTGGTTCCTGTCTCTAAAGGAACATAGGCCTACCGTTGTTTCATGTCAAAACAAATATATCTTTGTCTCGAAATAATGGATGGACGGAATTGTTGATATAATCGCTATATAATTGTACAAATAAAGTGTTGAAATGTGGCAAATACCCCCTTAGTGTTCTTAGTCAATTACTAGACCGGTGCCCGGCTGTGGAGCACCGAGTCGGTAACGATGGAAGTTGGAAATCCATGCCCCACCCGGCTATGCAATACCTGTTGTACCCGTGTCGGAGTACCCGTTCCACCCATCTGTCTCTTTTATGCCCATATATGGAGATTTCTGTAACTATCTCTCTGTGTCCCTTTATTCCTATATATGGAGTTCTGAGTCAGCATGGCCCAATATGAAGTGTTGTGATGTCAGAACAGGCCATATCTCCATATATGGAGATATAGGGGTGATCAGGTCCAGAGCCCGGGCAGGATCTTTTGTGCTGGTTCTGGACAACCGGCTATCCGACGGACGCGACACCGGGGATTGCACTCCCTGTGGGGGTGTGGAACGTGTGTGTCGAATTTGTTTAGAGTTTGGCGAATGGTTCGAGTTATGTGAATTACAGACATACGTACACACAGAGACTTGGTGCATTTATAGATAAGATACTGTATCAGGTCCCAGAGTTGGTAGGTAGTGGTACATGTAAAAAAAAAATACAAATCATTGAACAGAACAAAACTGTGAGAGACAGAGAGGCAGTAGGAAAGCTGGGAGGGAGACGGTGTATAGGAGAGAACAGGTGGTTCAGCAATTCTTTACACTGTCTGAATTCAGAAATCCACATATAATTAAAGAATGGGGATACATTTCAGATCAATTTGAGCATGTACACACTAGAATTCAGACCGACTACAGATGAGCTTCTGCAGGAAAGTCATCATACCCGGGCTGCTTTGAACATTCCAATTAACCGTGTAACGGGAGGTTGTTCTCAAAAGTGAACAAACGATACTAAAATTTGTATTTTGCATCAAAACATTTCTTATAGTTTATGGCCTCATTCATACAAGTTGATTATTTTATTCGTAGTGAAGAATCGTCCCTGTTCCAAATACAAATTGTGCCGCACAATAATCCCATTGTGTGCGGATGTAGGTAAACAGAAACATGCCGACTGATTTGTTTGCGCTTGATGGCATGACGATGAGACAACAAACTCCATGATTTGGAACTCCTTATAATGGTTATGGCTGATTCATAATGCCATAAGCGTGATGGTCCTCCCATTAGCCAATTTTAATATATGGATTCGCTCTCAGACAGCAAGAGGTTAACAGAGAGGCAGAGTGAGAATAATTCAATAAGAACATACAACAACAGTCAGATTTACCACTATTCTTTTTACAAAATAAGAGTAATAGCAGCCATTGAAATGTCTGCCGGCACAAAATGAAAACAACATTGTGAGAATAAAAATACTTCCCAAAGGACAATAATAGTAAACAGCTTCAGTTGCAAAAATAATGCCACTTTTACAAACAGGATGTCGTGAACGACGAAGTGGCGACCGCGGATGTCTCCATTCAATCCACTTAAGTACAAACAGTATATGGAGGTCGAGAATGAGATGTCTCCCTTATATTTTAACCATGCACGCACACACGCACGCACGCACGCACACGCACGCACACAATATCGAATATTCTTTTAGAACACTTCCAAATGCACACACATGTACTACAGCCATGCACACCCCCCACATACATACTGTAGAGTGTAGATCAAAGACAGGATGAAGATGAAGGGAATTGAAGAGAGAGAGAGATTGTGTGTGTGTGTGCGTGTGTGTGGGTGGGCGGTGCTGGTGAACCTAGTCAAAGTTGAAGAGTCCACCATCTCAACAACCATTTAAACCAGAGCCTCCCAAACAGCTCTGGTTTGGGTCACGGACCCATTTTTATGGGTTGCTAATATCCAATATCAAATTTATCCAGTTTTATTTCAAAAGATTTTCTAAATAAGTATTAAAAAATGGCAAAAGAAAAGTCCCAGGGAGACAATAATATGATCTGATGATATGATAATATGATCGTTTGGGTGTTGGGAACCATCCATACAAGTGAGAACTAAACACAACAAATCAAATATTCAAGCTCACAACATTGTGATGGCTTCTGAGCTTGTAGATCGACTATTTAGGGCAACCATGTTTTTTATGAACAAAATCAATAGCCAAAAACATCTGATTAACCACTTGAAATCCAACATATTCTGGGGGAACATTAGGGACAAAGAAAATCCCTAAATTACATGGTTTAAATCAGTGGTTCTAGAGGGACCCTCAGATTTCCAAATGGACAGGTCTGAAACTCTCAGAGAAGACTTCAAAGACTCTCAGAGTTTGAGACCCACTGGATTAAAGGCTGTGGTGGATTTGGGTTTCCAGTGGCTTTAAGGCTATTTTTCTTTTAGTGCCATTCCTATATGTTTTTGATGGGGTTTTGTGTTAGATGATCTATAGTTCTTGGAAGGCAAACCAGCCAGAAAAAAACCCCGTAATTGTCATAAAGACAACAGATCGAATCCGTCCCCACGGAGTGGTGTTTTTGTTAAGTATACTGTATCTCTGGTTGAGTTCCCACTCAAGGCTTGACGAAGGTTGCTGCTATGCGTCTAAAAATGTACAGTGTCAGCAGCATCCTACTTCTAAATACTTAAACACCTGTGCTTTTGGGTTATGCCAAAATATGATGTAGGTCTACCATGTGTACATGGCACAAATAATGTTGTCCTCTGTGGGTTCAAACTGTGTGTGTGACTGTGTGCGTGTCTGCTCACACGCACATATTGCATGTCTACACTAGTATGCGTGTGTATCATACAGTGTATGCATGCACACAGGGTTCGATTTGTAAAAAAAAAATCACACCCGTGTGAAGTGAGTGGTGCAACTCCGTGCGGGGGTCCCCGGGGGGTCCCCGGAAGTTCCAGACCCACAGGACCACGGCCAGGGTGCCGGCCCCGTTCTGTGTGGGGGTCCCTCTACTGTACCCTCTACTGTGCTGTACTGTCACTGTACTGGCACACCCGAAATCATCATATATACAGTTAATATGTGCGTGTGTGTTTGCCAGCCACCCACACACATAGCTCCGTAAGGGAGTGGTTGCACCACTCAACAAAAATACTAATATCGATCGGCAAGCTCACGTGTCGCATCACTATTTTGAAAAAAAAGAGATAACTTTGGATTAATGTCCCCAAAACAGAGATGCCAGGGTTAATGTGGTTAACATAAATGGTTTAATGTATTTTATTGTGATATCAGACATACTGTATATCAAACATATCAGACTACGTAGCCTACTGCAGTGGTTCCCAAACCTTTTCGTGTCAAGGACCCCCAAATCAACATTTATTAGGCCACGGACCCCCCATTTGAAAACATATGCCATAGTGACCCCAATAAGGGAGGATTTTTACGGCTCTAGCAGTGATTCCGAAACATATTAATTTCATGGACCCCCAAATTCACACGCATTATGCTACGGACCCCCGATTTAATGGCATTTCTATCTCTGGTACCCCAATTTATATTGTAAAACCACAGTTAATTTAACTCCGAGAGTGTACATTTGAATTACAGACCCATAAGGGTCCATTTGGTTCCATCTCTAATTGTCTCTAACCCTCAAGTACCCCTAGGGGTCCCTGGACCCCACTTTGGGAACACTGGCCTACTGTATGTATTTAATCTGTCCAGAAGCAGGCATAAAATATATCCCCACCGGCAATCAAATCAAAATGAACGACAATAGGGGAGATATCAAAAGCATAGAATCCAACCCTGTGTATGTGTGTGTGATTTATTCCAAATACCTCAACAAACATACACATCTCACTGCAGAAACCATGTTGAGGAGAGTGTGGAATCGCCTTCATGTTTAACTAAGGACGCGCCGTGATTGGCCAGTAGCCACTTTGTTTTTTTTAATCTAAATTTTATCACACGATTTTGCATCCCATTTTTTCACCTAGTGTCAATTATCTAATATAATCCGGGGCGCTACACTTCCTCTGTCAACCTGGGGAGGGGGGGCAGCGGACTGACCTCATGCTTCCTTCTATGCATGAGGAGTCCAAGCTGCTTCTTTTCACCTGACAGGGGAGAGTTTCCCCAGCCGGACGTAGCGCATGGAAGGAACACGTTATTCCGACCAGTTCCTTTCCCCTCCATCAGGCAGGCCAGGGTAGTTTAGAGACCAGGATTGCTGCATGTTTTTTGTGAGGGTACCTACCCCGGGACACAGGGAGAACATGCAAACTCCACACAGAAAGGCCCTTTCGCCTCGGGTATGGGCAGTGGGCACTGATGACGTGGATGAGAGAACACGCCCCCAGCGCCCACAACGGGAATCGAACCCAGGACCTTCTAGCTGTGAGGCGACAGCACTAGCGACTGTGCCACCGTGCCCGCCTCCAGTGGCCACTTTGAGTGGCAGTCGGGGTAAACGCTCTCGCCAGAACATGATTTACTATTCTGTGTCTATTATCGGGTTGCAACTCAAACAGGGCTGAGTCGGCTAAGCAAACTTGGCAACGTTCGACACGGCAACTTGCACACTTTAGCATGCTCGGTGTGGTCTCTTGTGGCTCAAGTTCGCTTGAGAAGGCGCCCCTCCGTTGCGGTCTGAAACTACTGTACCATTTACTCAAACGCGAAGGCGATTCCGCACTCACTGGTGAGAGGCTAGGAGAATAGAATACGACAGTCAAAGAGGGGTTTGGTTCTAAAGTCTGACTGTCTCACATGTGCTCTTCACATACAGTTGTGTACTGCAGCTATGGTGGACGCACACAGAGAGAACATGATTTTACTGACAGATTTCTATCAACCGCCCAGCTAAACAAATGCACGGCAGATTGTTTGTGTGAGTGTGTGTTTGTGTGAGTGCATCAAACCAAAACTGTCAATACCATCTGTGTCTTGAGTGTGTTAATGTGTGTTGGACTAGACCCCAGAGTCAAAGCTGATAATACAGTCCTGCAGCCAGACACTCAACAAGGTCATTCTTATGTCCTTCTCTCCATACGAATGGACAGAACAGAGCCTGGAGGGGGGGGGGATGGTGGTCAGGGTCAGCAAAGCATCATGTGAGGCTGAGGGCCTTTTGTGTGTGTGCGTGTGGCCGCGCCTGCGTGTGTATTGTGTAACCCACGTTCCACAGTTTCCTCAGACTTATACGAAAAAGGGACGCAATGACGGATTTGATTACCAGTTTGTTGTTTTTGTTTTGTCATCTTTTCCTTCTAATGTCCCTCTATCAATCTATTTATCTATCCATCTCTCTCGCTCTCATAGTCTCTGTCGTTTCCTCGGTGCTTGTGGATGTGTGTTCGGTCCCATCCTCAGAGCAGGCTGGACCAGATGGACGAGATTGCATTGGCGCTCAAAACATTTTAAAAACATATTACAAAACTCGTGAAATGGGACATTCTGCACAATGAGCACTTTCTGCTTCTGCTACAATTTGAATTCTTTTGAAACCAAAAAACCTAAAATATCATCGGTGGCATGTTTTCGGTCTCTTAATAAAACCCCTATGGTACGTAAAAAGGTTCCGTGGTCGGGCTTTAATGTCCACATGGTGGCATTGTAGCGCCATGAGAGTTTCCGTCACTTGTCTGTTGTTTGGCGAGGTGAAGTTCTAATGAGAGATACCAGTGAACACAAAGTGTCTTCACTTCACTACCCGGGCGTCCGTCCGTCCGTCCACTCTCTCTCGTCCTCGCTCTCTCTTGTTCAGCCGCAGGAGATGACGGTGAAGCGCTTGGAGATGCACGACATGTTGTGCAGCACGATGCCCAGCAGGAACAGGAGCACGCACGCCACCAGGATCACCGTGCACACGCCCGACCATGTGGACCCCTTGCCCGTCCCTCCGACGACCCCCACCGCCGCCCCCCCTCCTCTCCTCTCCACATCGCCTCCTCCTCCTACTAAGACCCCCCCGCCCATCCCCATCTCCAGACCCCTGACCGACCCCATGCCCACCATGCCCTCCAGGGCCATGCCCAGCGCCAGGGGCCGCTGCTGATGCTGCTCGGGCACCGCCACCACCGTCAGGCCCTTCTGGAAGCGGTAGCCCCCCATGGGCGTCATTGCGTCCCCCGGCAGGCCGCACCCCCGCTCCTTGGCGGTGGCGGGCAGCGGCAGCATGTAGCAGCCGTTGCTGGGCAGGCGGATGAAGACGGGCGTGTGCTCCGAGGCGTGCGGGATGGCGATGACGGCCACCACGTCGGGGTCGTCGGGGAGCTGCGACACGGAGAGGCCGGCGGGCAGCGCGGTGACGCTGCGGCACCACGGGCAGCGGATCTCCTTCTGGCTGCTGCGCATCTGCGTCAGGCACACGGAGCAGCAGGTGTGGCGGCAGTCCAGCAGCTTGGGCCTGCGCCGCGGGCTGTAGTAGTTGAAGCAGATCTGACACTCCAGGATGGAGTCCTGGGACAGGGTCTCCATGTTTCGGTTTAAAGGGGAAGGCTGTTGGACGGGTGAGCCGGTCCCTTTTGGTTGGCCTCGATGTTGTTTTATTCCGTAGCACGTTTGTTTTCAACCCCAAACCACGGACATTCGACGACGACGGGCGGGGAAGTGAGCTCACAACCTCAGAGTGATGTCACATTTGTCCGGACGGGCCACATGCTGTCATCTGCAAAAAGAACACAAGCAGAAGTATGAATGAGATGAGCCCCGAACACATAAAGCATAATACGAATGTCTGTGTGCGCGCGTGTATGTGGGCCTCAATTCCATTTAACCTCTCTGCCTATAATTTTACCACACTGTCTGTCTGTCTTTGTGTGAATTATAATTGCATTGGTAAGGCTCAATGGAAACAGCATATTTCCATCAAAACCCCCAGAGTATCACAAAAGAGCTTTTGACCTTGGACAGACATGTATAAATGGATCCAGATTGGACAGACATGTATAAATGGATACAGATTGGACAAAGACGTCTTTGTGCATAATGAGAAAGTTGTCAAATGTATAAAAAATATTTTGAATGCGTCGCATTGTGAGCTGAAGTTTTTATTTTTTATTTTAATAATACTACAAATCTATGAAGTAACTTGTAGTTGTAACTAAAGTTTTCAAATAAAATGTAGTGGAGTAAAAGTACAATAATTTGGATCCAAGTGTAGTGGAGTAGAAGCAGGCGCGGATCTACTGTAGGCAAAGTAAGGCATGTGCCTTACTTGTTTACGTTTTTGCCTCCCCTCAGTCGAGCGGGAGTGTGTATTATTTGCTATGTATTTTGCCCTATTCAAGGCTGACAGACAACAGACAGGAGAATACACATCTATTCTCTGTGTCCTGCGTGTCTGGAAGGTGTTGGGTCTTTTCACACTCCAGTGTGAAACGTGTCTGCTAGGTGCCTACTGCCTAGGTGCCTCTGCTGCATGCATCCCCCCAGAACCGGTTTTCACGTCACGACATCTAAACACCACACACACAATGTCCCGACCTCATTCTTCATTTGATTCTTGAGACAGCAGAGGCACGCGATGGCACCGGAGAAAGAAAAGTGCAAACTTTATTTTCGACGCGAGGACGCCTAAACCTGTAGGCGTATAGGCTACCACCACACCGCTAAGCTTACACCACCTGCACTGGGGGGAGAACCAGAGGTCCCTCGTTTTGCTGCTTTTGCCGGTCTCCACAGAAAATCGGGGATCTATCTATCATAGCTATATTTTGACACGGATATTTGAAAGAGAACTAATAGGCAGACAGATTATGACGTGATTATCAGTGCTTGTGGTTCAAGAAAGTACAAAATAAAAGTGTATGTCGATGTCATGGTTAATCATTTACCAATCATCTAATTATTGTAGGCTGCCTGGTCTGCCTACCTCGTATTGGCGTTGCCTTACTCATAAAGAGTTCCTGGCTCCGCCCCTGAGTAGAAGTAAAAGGATTTCCCATGTCACACCACGCCTCTCTCTCTCTCTCTCTCTCTCTCTCTCTCTCTCTCTCTCTCTCTCTCTCCTCTCTCTCTCTTCTCTCTCTCTCTCTCTCTCTCTCTCTCCTCTCTCTCTCCTCTCTCTCTCTCTCTCTCTCTCTCATATCACACCAGCTTTCTCTCCACACCACAGTGTGGAGCTGGTCCTTCTATCACTTCCCTCTGTCCCTCCATCTGGGTTTCTTCTCCCCCCTTCTCTCTCTCTCTCTCTCTCTGGTGGGCGTGGCCCCGGCCCAGACCATACATTGAGAAACAGTGATTTACAGTGTAAATTGGAACGCTCTTAGCACGGCTGGGGGGGATTCTGTATCAATTATCAATCAGACCAGTAATTGATGAGGCAAGAGAAGTCGGGAGACAACATTGGTGGTGATGGTGTACATTTTACACGTATGTATACGCCGCGGACAAAGCCAACTCGAGTTGTGACAAATCATGACAACAAACACAACATTTTGGGGCCGAACAAATAATTACAAAGAAGAAAAACAACAAAAAAAACCTGCCGTTGTTTCGGCCAAGAAATTGTGTTTGTAGTCATGATTTGTCACAAGAGTTGGCTTTGTACGAGGCTTAAAAGGTCTTTAAATAAATACTTTTTGAAATGTCTATGAGGAAAATGAACGAGGAATCATTTCCTGGGCCCTGCTAGGGGGCGGGACTGCGACACTCTATAAATATAGACCAGTGAAATGTGATGTCTCCCCGGGACCCTAGAATAGCTGATCGGCTACTTTCACTTCTTCTTAAACATTTCTAATTTATGGAATTTCTTAGATTTCTTTTGTTGGATTTGTTCATGAAATTACTGAATTTTGAATCGCTGGGACGATCCTTTCACATCTCCACTGTTCTACTACATTGTGATCGTGGTTATTAAAACCCATTGTGGGCGGGAACCCCTTTTGGCGTTATTATTTTATACTTTAGCTATTGAAAAATAGCAGATCTACAAGCTCATGAGCTTGTAGAAAAAGAAATAGTGCCCCTGGCCTAAGGGGACATTTCAAAGTCGACTTTGAAATGTCCCCTTAGGGGCACTATTTCTTTTTCCTCCTGAAAATTCACAGCCGGGTTTTTTTTCTTCACCTGAAAAAAATAATCTTCACACCAAAAAAATGTTTTCCACCTGAAAAAAATATCTTCTATCTAATGTCCCCTTATAGGGGCTCCGTAATCATGACTGGTCACTGGTCACTGGTCTGTGACAGAGTCACAGACCATTTGGTTACATTTGTACACTCTTAAGGTTTACGAATGGATAAACACTGAGGATTTACTGTGTATTTGTGGCATCACCTCTCTATGACCTCGAGACATGTGCTACAGTACATTGTTAAAAAAATAATTTCCACACTTTAGAGTTATCATCATATCATCCCCTGGGAAAGAAACGTCCTTCCCGGCTAGGTGTGACGCACGCACGCACGCACGCGCGCACGTGCACACGCGCACGCACACGCACACGCACACGCACACGCACACACACACACACACACACACACACACACACACACAACCATGACAAGTGCAGAACAAATCCAAATGATTCCACATAAGTGATACATATTATAAAGGGAGACTCCTTGATGGATGGATAGATGTATGGATGGATGGAGAGAGAGAGAGAGAGAGAGAGAAAGAAACAAAAAATAATTCATGAAAGGGGGTGGGGGGGTAGGGGTGGGCGTTACAGAGATATAGACCCTGGGGTTTTACCAAATCCCTTTTTCTCAAAGATAAGGCTTAGCTTGATCTGACATAAATGCTTTGTGACTCAATATTCCCTGTATGTACCCTCTCTCTCGTCCCCCCTATCCCCTCTCGTCGACTCCCCCTATCCCCCCCAATCCCCCTCTTCTCTTTCTCTCTCTACCTCCTCTTTGTTCTGCATCCTCTAAAAAACGTCCCCCTTTGCTTAACCCATTTAGGATGGGAACCCCTTTGGTGTTTTAAGCATCATGTTATATACTTTAGCTATTGCAAAATAGCAGATCTACAAGCTCATAGCGCTTCACCAAGTGCCGCGCTACGAGCTTGTAGATCTAGCTATTTTTGGAAAATCGTGAAAATGTGGTGCAAATCTTTGAATGTATTGTACAGTATATTCTTTCAGAGCGAAGTACCATACTTTTGTACTTTTACTCAATTAAGTGCATCTTTTACTTGTAACAGATTATTTCTATATTGCAGTACTGATACTTTGAGTAATTTATTTCCCACCACTGTAGTAAAATGTCGTAAAATGGAGCTACAGCCTCCTGCCAGACTCTTCCATCGCCCGGTTCTCGGCCGAGATGCTCCCAAAACTGAGACGGGTGTAGCGAGGTCACCGCCAGTGGTGGAAAGTAACTAAGTACATTTACTTAAGAACTGCACTCGAGTACAATTTTGAGGTATTTGTACTTTTCTTGAGTATGTAAAATTTTCAGTAGGCTACTAGTAAGTCCACTACATTTCAGAGGCCAATATTGTACTTTTACTCCACTACAATTATCTGACAACTTTAGTTACTAGTTACTTACTCGGCTGTTTTCAAATGATTTTTATACATTTCAAAACTTGAAACGGGACATTCTGCACAGTGAGTGAGTACTTTCTACTTTTGGTACTTTGAGTACATTTTGATACCAATACTTTTCTACTTCTACTCGAGTACATTTTGAATTCCGGACGTTTACTTGTAACAGTAGTTCTACATTGCAGTATTGATACTTTTTTTTATTTTTTTATTTTATCCCATGATTTTGTAACCCATTTTTCACCCCTGTGTCAATTATCTAATGTGATCCTGGGCTCTACACACCCTCCACCAACCTGGGGAGAGCAACGGACTTGAACTCATGCTTCCTTCATGCATGAGTGTCCAAGTCGCTCCTTTACACCTGACAGGGGGGAGTTTCCCTGGTTGGACGTAGCGCGTGGAAGGAACACGTTAGTCCAACCAGTTCCTTTCCCCTCCATCAGGCGCCCCGGCTGGCCAGGGGGAGGCAGTTTAGAGACCAGGATTACTGCATGTTTTTTGTGAGGGTACCTACCATAGGGGACACGGGGAGAACATGCAAACTCCACACAGAAAGGCCCTTTCGCCAACCCCGCCTCGGGTATGGGCACTGATGACACGGAGGAGGAAACACGCTGCCAGCACCCACAGCGTCCCCAGCGGGAATCGAACCCAGGACCTTCTAGCTGTGAGGCGACAGCACTACCGACTGTGCCACCGTGGCCCCTATTGTAAAAGTATTGATAGTTTTACTTACAGTAAGTAAAAAGTACTTGAGTACTGCACCACTGGTCATCGCAGCATGCTACCACAACACCGCCCGACTAAACAGCGTAATCTATCGGCTGTATAATGCATTTCCACCAGGATGCTCAATTTGTGACCCATTTTCCTTCGCGCCAGAGACCGAGACAGATGCGCGAACACACAAACAAAAACCTAACCGCCTCCAAAGCTCTGGAGATGCATCACAAACAGCTTTCTGTATACAGCCAGACTCGGGGGAGGAGGAGGCAGAGAAAACGGAGCCAAAGTAACACAATCTAAAATTGGAAGTGCCCTGTACAGAGGCCCTGCACGCCACCTTCACAGAGAAACACACGGTTTGTTGTGAGGTCCAACATCGAACTGATATCATGCTACGAGAAAGAGAGGGAGATAGATACTGTCAGTCTCTCCACGGCCATCCCTTTCAGCTTTCCTACTGTCAGTCTCTCCGCGGCCATCCCTTTCATCTTTCCTACTGTCAGTCTCCCCGCGGCCATCCCTTTCAGCTGTCCTACTGTCTCTCCACGGCCATCCCTTTCAGCTTTCCTATACTGTCAGTCTCTCCACGGCCATCCCTTTCAGCTGTCCTACTGTCAGTCTCTCCACGGCCATCCCTTTCAGCTTTCCTACTGTCTCTCCACGGACATCCCTTTCAGCTTTCCTACTGTCCGTCTCTCCACGGCCATCCCTTTCAGCTTTCCTACTGTCTCTCCACGGCCATCCCTTTCAGCTGTCCTACTGTCAGTCTCTCCACGGCCATCCCTTTCAGCTTTCCTACTGTCTCTCCACGGCCATCCCTTTCAGCTGTCCTACTGTCCGTCTCTCCACGGCCATCCCTTTCAGCTTTCCTACTGTCTCTCCACGGCCATCCCTTTCAGCTGTCCTACTGTCAGTCTCTCCACGGCCATCCCTTTCAGCTTTCCTACTGTCTCTCCACGGCCATCCCTTTCAGCTGTCCTACTGTCAGTCTCTCCACAGCCATCCCTTTCAGCTTTCCTACTGTCAGTACACTCTTCTATACACTCTCCCTCGCAGCCGATCTCGTACTGCAGTGGTTCTATTCCCAAACGTTTTAGCTCGAGAGACCCAAAAGAGAAATGTGATGTTTGTTTACCCAGGACAAACTATAGTGAAAACTGCTGATCTACAAGCTCACAACACGTCATCGTTCAAATCTTTTATGGACAGCTTTGATTCTGTGTAAAACGATTGTACACTCAAGGTTATACAGTACATGAACACACACGCACACACACACACGCACGCACACACGCACACACGCACAGTCTCCGCAGGCCTCAACACAGACTGCCAAGAAGACAGTATTTAAAAATAACCTGGCTGTACAGTGTCAGTGACAACACACAAACACAACACCCACAAACACACAAGCATGCACGCACGCACAAACACACAAGCATGCACGCACGCACAAACAACAACTTCAGCCAACTCCAACTCTACTAACGTACCAGCACAATAAAATGTAGGCGAGGTGAGAGGCTGACAAAAACCACGTACACACACACACACACACACACACACACACACACACACCCCCCCCCCCCCCCCCCCCCCCCGGCTGCAGCCGACTTTAAACTTTTGCTGTACAAAACAAACCACACAATACGTCGTCCATGTCTGGTTCAAAACAAAACTGTCACTTTTTCAAAATAGCAAAAATAGCACATCTGCAAGCTTGATCTTGAGCTGTGTGTGTGCGCGAGTGTGCGAGTGTGCGTGTGTGTGTCTGCAAGCTCACAATGTGCCGTAACATGATGCATTGTGAGCTTGGAGATCAGCCATTTTTGTCGAACAGATTTGGTGTCGACATAATTACATTAATCTTATACAGTAGGTCTGTAACTCTTGACTTATGGGGGTCCACGGGTGGCCTGAACGCACACCAAACCAGGGGGGTCCTTGGGTGGCCTTAACGCACACCAAACCAGGGGGGTCCACGGGTGGTCTGAACGCACACCAAACCAGGGGGGTCCACGGGTGGTCTGAACGCACACCAAACCAGGGGGGTCCACGGGTGGCCTGAACGCACACCAAACCAGGGGGGTCCACGGGTGGTCTGAACGCACACCAAACCAGGGGGGTCCACGGGTGGCCTGAACGCACACCAAACCAGGGGGGTCCACGGGTGGTCTGAACGCACACCAAACCAGGGGGGTCCACGGGTGGCCTGAACGCACACCAAACCAGGGGGGTCCACGGGTGGCCTGAACGCACACCAAACCAGGGGGGTCCACGGGTGGCCTGAACGCACACCAAACCAGGGGGGTCCACGGGTGGCCTGAACGCACACCAAACCAGGGGGGTCCACGGGTGGCCTGAACGCACACCAAACCAGGGGGGTCCACGGGTGGCCTGAACGCACACCAAACCAGGGGGGTCCACGGGTGGCCTGAACGCACACCAAACCAGGGGGGTCCACGGGTGGCCTGAACGCACACCAAACCAGGGGGGTCCACGGGTGGCCTGAACGCACACCAAACCAGGGGGGTCCACGGGTGGCCTGAACGCACACCAAACCAGGGGGTCCTTGAGATGAAAATGTTTGGGAACCACTGGTTTAAGCCACTGGTACTGCGCAGGCAGAGCAGTCAGGCTTCAGTGCATCTCCCTCTGCGCAGGCAGAGCAGTCAGGCTTCAGTGCATCTCCCTCTGCGCAGGCAGAGCAGTCAGGCTTCAGTGCATCTCCCTCTGCGCAGGCAGAGCAGTCAGGCTTCAGTGCATCTCCCTCTGCGCAGGCAGAGCAGTCAGGCTTCAGTGCATCTCCCTCTGCGCAGGCAGAGCAGTCAGGCTTCAGTGCATCTCCCTCTGCGCAGGCAGAGCAGTCAGGCTTCAGTGCATCTCCCTCTGCGCAGGCAGAGCAGTCAGGCTTCAGTGCATCTCCCTCTGCGCAGGCAGAGCAGTCAGGCTTCAGTGCATCTCCCTCTGCGCAGGCAGAGCAGTCAGGCTTCAGTGCATCTCCCTCTGCGCAGGCAGAGCAGTCAGGCTTCAGTGCATCTCCCTCTGCGCAGGCAGAGCAGTCAGGCTTCAGTGCATCTCCCTCTGCGCAGGCAGAGCAGTCAGGCTTCAGTGCATCTCCCTCTGCGCAGGCAGAGCAGTCAGGCTTCAGTGCATCTCCCTCTGCGCAGGCAGAGCAGTCAGGCTTCAGTGCATCTCCCTCTGCGCAGGCAGAGCAGTCAGGCTTCAGTGCATCTCCCTCTGCGCAGGCAGAGCAGTCAGGCTTCAGTGCATCTCCCTCTGCGCAGGCAGAGCAGTCAGGCTTCAGTGCATCTCCCTCTGCGCAGGCAGAGCAGTCAGGCTTCAGTGCATCTCCCTCTGCGCAGGCAGAGCAGTCAGGCTTCAGTGCATCTCCCTCTGCGCAGGCAGAGCAGTCAGGCTTCAGTGCATCTCCCTCTGCGCAGGCAGAGCAGTCAGGCTTCAGTGCATCTCCCTCTGCGCAGGCAGAGCAGTCAGGCTTCAGTGCATCTCCCTCTGCGCAGGCAGAGCAGTCAGGCTTCAGTGCATCTCCCTCTGCGCAGGCAGAGCAGTCAGGCTTCAGTGCATCTCCCTCTGCGCAGGCAGAGCAGTCAGGCTTCAGTGCATCTCCCTCTGCGCAGGCAGAGCAGTCAGGCTTCAGTGCATCTCCCTCTGCGCAGGCAGAGCAGTCAGGCTTCAGTGCATCTCCCTCTGCGCAGGCAGAGCAGTCAGGCTTCAGTGCATCTCCCTCTGCGCAGGCAGAGCAGTCAGGCTTCAGTGCATCTCCCTCTGCGCAGGCAGAGCAGTCAGGCTTCAGTGCATCTCCCTCTGCGCAGGCAGAGCAGTCAGGCTTCAGTGCATCTCCCTCTGCGCAGGCAGAGCAGTCAGGCTTCAGTGCATGTGTGTGTGCACTGTTAATATGGACGCCATGCTCAAACTGCTGCATTTGCATGCAGTCGGCTTCGCTCGCCCACCTAGAGAGAGAGAGAGAGAGAGAGCTTTGGAGGCAACATCTGCGCCTTTACCACTGAAGCCACTCTGCAGCCATAAGAGGGTGTGAGGGTGTGTGTGTGTGTGTGTGTGTGTGTGTGTGTGTGTGTGTGTGTGTGTGTGTGTTGTAGCACAACTGCATGGGTCATAGATTATCCAAGTACTGTATGTGAGTGTGTGTGTGTGTGTGTGTGTGTGCGTGCATGAGCACATGCAGTGGGAGACTAGGGCAAACCCTCGGCTGGGCGGCCAATTGGCTTCTTTTTCTTTTTCTTCTTTTTGCGGTGTGTAGTCAGCCTGCGTGTTAATCCAGCGCTCACCAATTAGTGTAAATTGCACTCCATTTTTCATCCATGAGGAGTTTAAAAGTGCTCCATAGCTGAGCGCCGTTCGCCCTTGAGGATGGATGGAGTGTGTTAGCACAAGAAAGAAAGAAAGGGAAATGTGCGTGCCTGCATGAGTGTGTGCATGTACATTATCTCATGCAAGAAATCGATTAGTGTACCGTGTGCGTGTGCGCTTTTCTACGTGTGTGCGTATACGTGTACGTGCGTGTATACGTGCGCCCAGCACAGATGGTCTTGATAAGAGCCCTGTGCACCAGACCGCTCCAGGACACATTATGGCAATTTGCAGCCTGCGGAGGCAGCGCCCATCGTCAGCAGCGGTGAGGAGCACTGCCAGAACCTTCAGTACAGGTCCAGAACCCATGGGGGTTATGAGCACTGCACTGCCACACTAATGCCTCATTTGTGCTCCGGCTATTTTTTCTTTTTTTCCTTTCTTTCTTTTTCTCTCCAATGTAGTAGTTATGCCAATAAGGGCCTTTCTCGGCCCCACCTCTCTCCCTGTGTTTTAGGATCCAAGATGGCCGCAGCACCAGGAGGGGGTGGCCTTACTGGGCTGCGTTCACAAATTCAAGACACCTGTCTTGCGTTTGGCTTGTGTCTGTGTTTAATGGCCACTCCAATGCATTTCCAATGGAACCCCATATGGTTTGACCAAACATTTTGTTTGATGGGGGGGAGAAAGGCCCTTATTGATTCCTCCACACACACACACACACACACACACACACACACACACACACACACACACGTCTTTGTGTTGTCCCGTGTGTGTTGTCACTGATGTTGTGGCTCACCTGCCAAAATTTGCACTCAGCAGATTTTGGTCTGGCACTGCTCAGTTGTGATTGGATTTTCACGCACTCCAAAGTATAGGGACCAACCAGGGCACAGTATGCAAATATGGGGCGGGTTTATCACCAGAGGCAACTTTTTTTTAATCCGCCCCTTGGAAATGCACGTTTCACACAGAGATGCCAGACTAATATCTACGCTGAGATATTAGTCTGGCCATGCCAGGCCTAGCCTCGGAAACCCAGACGTTTTTATTTCCTGCAGGGAGGAAAAAAAAGTCTGGGTCCGAGTCCACTTCAATTCGGCATAGAGTAGCGCAAACATCACTCACTCTCTGCTGATTTCTGATCGTCTGCACCTTTGTTAAATTAACACACACACGCACGCACACATACACACACACACACACACACACACACACACTCCTCTCTCTCTCTGTCGCTCTAATGAATTAGTCTCATGTCTAGCAGCTGCGCATAGTTTCTCCCGGCGGATCCTGCCGGGAGCTGCCATAAAAAGCATAGGTGAGTTCCATGCTATGCCAGGCCAGGACGTATGAGCCTTTGTCCTGCTCCTCCCGTCCAATACGGGATCCAGGTGTCACCGATGACACTAATTAAGGCTCTGTTCCATTTAGTGTAACGTGGTTCTCAAACGTTTTAATTTCAAGGACTCCCATAACTCTGAGAGACGTACAAATGCGTGAGCCAACACGCACAATAATAATATACAGTAGCACCACCCTGACTCTGTTCGACCAGAATGGAACAGAGCATTCATTAGTATCACCGGTATAACACCTCGGCCTTACACTTTCTACCCCTGGGACACCATAGGAGCAGATGGAGCTAGAGAGAGAGGGAGAGAGGGAGAGATTGAAAGAGAGAAAGTTCATTATGTGTTCCTCCACTCCCCCATGGGTGGCAACGTGCGCAAGAGTGTGCGTCACATTCAGCAAGGCAAATATTTGACAGAGGAGGCGAGCTTCGCTACTCTTAAAACAAGACCCGTCTGGGAAGAGGAGATACGCGAGGAGGGGGACTATAGAGAGATAAGAGGCGCTGCTGATGGAGTTGGCCGTGCGTGTGACTGCCATCAAATAGCACTTAAAACGCTCCTCTTCCGGTTGGTTTGAGTTACTGGCTGTTAAAATGACCCCCCCAAAAGTGTTTTAAAGTGAAATACCCCTTTAACTGTTGCACCCATAAGGTATTGTGAACAAAAAACATTGTGTGAATGCACGCGTGCGTCCGTGTGCATGCTGTGTCCGTGTGCTGCACACACATACACATCCATGCCCAAGCCCCCCAGTCTAGCTCAGTGCCATGTGGTTCTTATACACACACACATGCATAAAGCCTGCGGGTGCAAAGCCGGAGCTATCGGAGTCAAACGCTCTCGTCAGTGGAACAACGTTGCTTTGTTGATGAAAAGAGGTGTCTGGAGACTGCACGGGGGGGAACTGTGCAGTTTAAAAAAAAGAAGGAAAAAAATACAGATGAAAGGGTTTCATTTCGTCAGCTGGAGGCCCCAGATCTCCCATCGGCAGTTTTCAAACGCATGAACCAGTAGCGCTGAGACGATGGCGGGAGCTTGAAGCTTCGGCAGGCATGACTTCAAACGGGCTGACGAGTTTTGAGAGGAAGAGTTTGGTGACAAGGCTACAGACATGTGGGTGAACCGCCATGTGATAAAACGCGTACTTCAAAGAGCTGAGCCTCCTGAATAGAAAAACAGTTACTCCCGATCCGAACATTTCTCCAACCACAGAACCACCTGTGTTCTCACGCAGCCATTTAGGTTTTTTTTAATGTGTTATATCATCAAACCATTGCGTTTCCTTGACTTCTAGTCTCTCAAGCCCAGACTATCTCTTCCAAAATCTTTGAATGCTACCAGAGGGCCTGTAATTTAATCCGGTAAAAAGCTGAGAACTTCTCTAAGACCGGAAGCAACAATCGAAACATACATTCAAAAACAAAACAAAAACGAAGACAAACCAGTACAAGAAACAAAACAAGGACAAAAAGCAAAATGCCTGCACTGCCTGCACCTTCTCACACAGCCAAACTATATGGGAGTGATTGGCACTCGAACACCCACACTGTCTCCAGCAATATTGCTGCTCTCCCATTTGGACCGGAAGGCTGTTTGACCAAACAAAGTGTTCACAAAAGTATATTTCAAAACATATTTAAACCATTTCTGCTAAGCAGCAAGCCAGCTCGGCTTGGACTAATTTGGCATCCAGAAGGAGTTATTTACGTGACTGCAAAGGCGAGGCGACAGTGGGGAATTGATTTGACATGGCGTCCGCCTTTCTACGAATTTTCCGAGCTTCTGAAAATACAGACTGTCAAGCAGCTACAGTTGATTATTGTGGGAGACAATGTCTCTAGAGATGATTTGCCTTCAATCGTTGGGAAAACCAATCTTTAGTCCACATGGGAGCCACATCAAATGGAGACATTTTGTCAACTGCAACACCACACATGCATGTTTCTTGGAGTGGCCCTGCAGTTGTTTTATGTATCATGAACAAAAAGAAGACATCAAAATGACATCAATACAAAGAATGAATATTGACTGTGGGATCACATTATAGGATATATGTCTACCCTAAGGCCAAAGTGTTTTGTGTGTGTGTGTGTGTGTGTGTGTGGTAAATGGTGCATTTATATAGCGCCTTTATCCAAGGCGCTTTACATAGATTGTGCATTACATTCACCCATTCACTCACACATTCATACACGAATGGCGGCAGAAACCATGCAAGGCACCAACCAGCACATCAGGAGCAATTTGGGGTTCAGTGTCTTGCTCAAGGACACTTCGACACTAACTCTGGGGGAGCCTGGGTTCGAACTGGCAACCTTGCGGTCACCATCCAGCCACTCTACCCCTGAGCCACCACCGACTGCTGTGTGTGTGTGTGTGTGTGTGTGTGTGTGCGTGCGTGCGTGCGTGCGTGCATGCGTGCGTTGAATGGTTTCCAAGGAGAGTCTATCCTGCACTGCGTGTTCACATCTGCTGTTTCTAACTGGTCACAGAGAGTTGGCATGTTTTCATTTGGGCATTTGGAAGAGTGTTTTAGAAGAGCGACTTGTGTTTTCATTTGGAAGAGTGTTTTAGAAGAGCGACTTGTGTTTTCATTTGGAAGAGTGTTTTAGAAGAGCAACTTGTGTTTTCATTTGGAAGAGTGTTTTAGAAGAGCGACTTGTGTTTTCATTTGGAAGAGTGTTTTAGAAGAGCAACTTGTGTTTTCAGCTGAGAAATAAATGCCTCGGTGGCCGCTAAAAGTCTTCACCCGCCAGGGGAGTGATGAATAAACCATACCAAATATTATTTTTGCATCAAAACAAATATTATTTTGCATCAAACTATTCTTATATTTGACGCCTCACTCATACCTCGTTCTGAGTAATGATGTAATGATGAATTGATAGCACAAAATAAAAGTTCTCGTTGTTTAAGGACCTTTAATACACTGAAAGTTTAATACACTGAAAGTAATACACTGAAAGTGTATTAAAGTGTATTAAAGAGACGATCTCCTAAAACATGACGGTCAACAACTTAAGCCCTATACTGTATAAACTACATATACTACTAAACAGAAAGCTGTATTCAGTGATTTCACTTAATTCAAATCTTTTTTTGTTTTGTTGTGATAATCCTCCCTACTATAGAGTGTGCTGACCATATAAGGAGTTCCTCCCTATCCCCAGTTAACCCCTGGGGGTAAAAAAAAACGTTTTTTTTTGGCTAGGTGGCCCAGCCTTCATCCAATCAGGATAGAGAGGGGCCTTCCGCCAGTCATGATCGAGCGGGGGCGGGCCTTGGTGTGTGTGCTGTTGGCCTGTCGCGTGTCCCCCCACTGTAGTGCGTGCACGTGCACATCTTGTTACCGGGGCGGACCGGGGAGTTTTCCAAATCACTGAATGCTCCTTTAACTATTATTTCTGGCACAGGAATATCTGCGAGGGCTGTGTAATGCAACACCTCCCCATCCTGCTGCTACACCAGCGTGTGTGTGTGTGTGTGTGTGTGTGTGTGTGTGTGTGTGTGTGTGTGTGTGTGTGTGTGTGTGTGTGTGTGTGTGTGTGTGTGTGTGTGTGTGTTGAAGCACAGTGGTGAGTGAGACCCTCTCTACTTCACATCACACCTCATCCTCCTCTCCCCTCTCAGGGGATTTGGTGTAAAAGAAAATTATTCAAAAATATTCAAACTTGCGCAGTCGGGTGGCACGGTGGCAAAGTTCCTGGCCCAGGTTGTGGGTTTGAATCCACCGTGGTGCATCTATCTACCGTATGTGAAGACAATTGGCCTGTGTTCGGCGTAGGTAAGCCGGGAGGGGAGGGTCATATACATACTCCTACGGACTGGGGCGACACCGGCACTCCCAGTCCCCGCTCCCCGGTGGGGGCTCCTCCCCGCTCCCTGGTGGCCCCGCTCCCCGGCGGGGGCTCCTCCCTGCTCCCCGGTGGGGGCTCCTCCCTGCTCCCCGGTGGGGGCTCCTCCCTGCTCTCCCCGGTGGGGGCTCCTCCCTGCTCCCCGGTGGGGGCTCCTCCCCGCTCCCTGGTGGCCCCGCTCCCCGGTGGGGGCTCCTCCCTGCTCCCCGGTGGGGGCTCCTCCCTGCTCCCCGGTGGGGGCTCCTCAGTGAGTCCTCCTCACTGGCAGGCGAGGATACAACAACAGTGACAACACAGACATTTGTGTGAGGAGGAATCAAATGGCACAACAACTAAATTGCCAAGTCTCTTGGTCCGAAAAAACTGCAATTTCTTCTCCAATAAAAAAAAGAAAGAAAAGGAAGCTATTGCAAAACGATCTGTCAAGCCTTCCGTTATCAGACAGTATCCCCTCTACCTCCGACACATGTCAGAGGCTTCACATGTAAACACTGGCTGCTTTAAAATGGACACCGGAGGCACAAACATTATTATTCTGGATTTGGGTTGACGGAGGGTGAGCTGTTGCCAGAGGCAGGGACGTATCTTTGGCTCACAACCTACGGGGGGCGATTATTCAGTGGCCCACGCACATGTGTGCGTGCGTGCGTGCGTGCGGATCCGTTGCACGCGTGACATGGTACTGTAACTGAGAGTCTGGGTTCAAAGCATGGGTGACAACAACGTCACCAAGCCCATCCATGGCATGGTTTTGAGAAGAACATACTGGAAAATACATAGCTACAAGTAACATATATACTTTCTTTAAAAATCTTACCTGATTTGGTCCGACCATGATGTGTGCTCTACTACTAGCAGAAACCCAAGCATTATTTTCTTCACCTGCATTATTGCTCTCCTCTCTCTCTATTTCCACCACAACAAACACAGAACACACAGCGAGGGTGGGGGAGGATTCGGGGGCTGGCTTTTCTCAGAAAAATAGTTTAAGCCGCTTGCAGACTGCAGACTGCAGAGCGACTCGTTTGAGGCTTTTTCCACACTTTTTTCGTTCAGTCTCGCAGCCGGCGGCCCATAAGGTCCGCGGCCCATATAAGGCCATCAGCCCACAGGGTACTTGCCCCCTGTGGCCCCCATTTCCTACGTCCCTGGCCAGAGGATAGCAAGCCGAGCGCTAACACACCTTCATTTTCCGGTGAATAACTACAGCAGGGTAAAAACATGCCAGGCCTACTAATAGTACACAAACAGCTCCAAACAACGAATCAAATTAATAATGGGCGTGTTAGATTTTAGGTGTGTCAATATGTCTATATGCGAAAATACATCATAAACTGAAACCAGATATAATCATCAAGGAAAGTTTATGCATATACTATGTGTACTATGTAAACTCTTCATTTCCATTTTCCAGCCATTCAGTTGCAAATGGCTGGAACCCCTAAAATAATTTGGCGACCCACGGGTTGAGAACCCCTGGTGTAAAGTACATTTACATAAGTACTGGACTTAAGTAGCCTACTGTTCAAACACCTCAATCTGAGCCTCAATTCGGACAAAGATTACAAGTATAGCGAGCAATAGCGAGCCAAGAGCCACAATAGCGAGCCAAGAGCAGCTTCAAAGACACCCATCAATGAGGGATCAATGAAATGGCTCCATGGATTCGGAGGTAATTATCAATCAATACCGCCAGAGAGTGGCTTATGGTCGACCCGTTTCTGGATGTAAGAACATCACGTAAAACACACACCTAGAGTGTGCCGCTGTTTGCTTGAAGATAAACATGTGTGGGTATTTTTTTTAACTGTCTTTTGAAAAAGAAATTGTGCATTAAATACATTTCGCAAGAAACTTTCAAACGTTTCCCCAATAACAAAAAAGCCCTAATCCTTACAGAAAAAAAACAATTAAGAACAATCACTGCCTTTTAAAACATATACTAGAAGACATTACGGAACAGATGTGTGTTTGTCCCAGGAAGGACAGAAAAGACATTCAGGGGATGCATACAAAATTGCAGTCAACTGAGATCCACGAATCCACAAAGTACAAACAATGAATAAAAGATACATCCTAGGCTGTGTGTGTCAACTGGAGATGGCTCTGTACTCAGTCTACACTACTGGTTCCCAAACACTGGGTCGGGACCCATTTGTGGTCAATTTATTTTTTGTTTCCTACACTTTGTTTTTAATTGTTATTTCAAAACATTTTCAAAAAAACATTCTCAGAAAAGCAAAACTCAATGATTTTTTTCTCCCCCAGTAATTTCATGAAGAAATAAAAGAAAAATCACACCCGTGTGAAGTGAGTGGTGCAACTCTGTGTGGAGGTCCCCGGGGGGGTCCCCGGAAGTTCCAGACCCACAGGACCAACGCCAGGGTGCCGGCCCGGTTCCGACGAGCCGCCCCATGTCCGAAACAGTATAGAAATGAGTTACCATGTAGGGGTCTCTGGGGGTCCCCGGAACATCCAGACACGCGCCCAGGGGCCGGGTCGATTCCGGCGAGCCGCCCCACGTCCGAAACGGTTGGGAAATTACTTAGTGACTTAATGAGTTACCGTGTGGGGGTCCCTCTACTGTACTGTAGGCCTACTGTACTGTCACTGTACTGTACTGGCACACCCAAAATCATCATATATATACAGTTAATACGTGCGTGTGTGTTTGTGTGTGTGTGTTAGGTTGTGCACAGGTGGTGAAAAACAACCATGCTATTTTCGTGCTCATACCCAGGCAGCCACCCAGCCACACACATACGGTATCTCCGTAAGGGAGTGGTTGCACCACTCAAAAATCACAACACGTCGCAGTGTGATGCGTTGCGAGCTTGTACATCGCTACGTTTCTGCCACACTATTGTATGACAAACCGGGGCAGTAATTTATGGAGAAAAAAAAGGTTTCTTCTTGACATCAACGATATGCAGCCCATCTGTCTCTAACAGGTGCGTGGAAGGAACATGTTATTCCAACCAGTTCCTTTCCCCTCCATCAGGCGCCCCGGCTGGCCAGGGGGAGGTAGTTTAGTGACCAAGATTAGTCTCCTTTTTGAGCTCTTACATTATTAAAGGGATGCAGACAGAAACAGTGTACTGTGAAACACAGATGGCTTGTTTGTTTTGTTTTTCATCCAAAAGTTTGATCCTAAAGTGGAAAGTTGAACATTCAAAGAACAATGAAAAAGGGAACTATACAATCATCCTGCAACAAGTCCCTGCCTGGTTTCATAAACGCAAAGCCTTGTATTTTTATTTGTTTTACTGAGAATGAAGTTTAGGGTTAGGCATAGTTTTACTGGGGTTAAGTTTAGGAATGGGATTAGGTTTTGGCACCGTTTAACGGAGGTTAAAGGAGAATTCCATGCTAGAAGGCTTTCTTGTTACATCCCCACCAAAGAGGTCCAGGTGTTATTTTGTGCAAAAGTGCATTATTGGCTATTTCCCCTAATATAAGCCCTCAATGAATTGCATTGAATGGAATGGGGCTATGGGGTGTTGCGCTAATTCGCTTATTTCCATCGCTCAACAATCTTTTTTTTTGTATCTCTTCATAATGTAAATAGTATCCCAAGCGGCACACTTTACTACTTATTGTCTGGGTTTTTTTTAGGTCTACAGTACGTGTGTAAAATACCAGAGCTCTTTTATACACATACTGTAAGCAGAACAGAATTCCCCTATGAGGATTAATGAAGGTTCAATTATTATGAATTATGATGGAAACTCCCCAGAGGGGTTACATGCATACAGTAAAAGAAAGGAAGAAAGCAAAGAAACTTAACGGGCAGTGAAACGAGATGAGCTCAATGTCACTCGTTTTTTTGTATTTTTTGTATGCGTTTTCAGTTTTCTAGGTCATTCGAAACCAGGGGTCGAAAAAGTAAGTTTGGCTTCGGGCTTTTTCTAAGCCATTAGAAGTCAGGCCAGAACAGAACCAGTGGCTAATTTAAGAACTGGAACATGCGGCAGACCACCTTAGTAATACTATAAGGTTAATACAAACTAAAGATGTGTCGTATACATGTCGATGCTTACTGATAAAACTGCATTGTGATGTTATTGCAGTTGCAGACAGAAACTATTGTGTAGCCTATTCATTTTGGGAAGGCCCTGTCCTTAAAAGTGGCAATTGGAGGACATTTAGTTTATCAGAAAGTAAAACAATATATTCTTTTTTTTATCTAGACACAGTCTCCTTTTTGAGCTCTTACATTATTAAAGGTGTCTTCTGGGATGCAGACAGAAACAGTGTACTGTGAAACACAGATGTTGTTTGTTGTTTTGTTTTTCAGTCCCTGCCTGGTTTCATAAACGCAAAGCCTTGTATTTTTATTTGTTTTACTGAGAATAAAGTTTAGGGTTAGGCATAGTTTTACTAGCCTGGTTAATAAACCAGACCGAATCAGCCGTTGGCAAAAAAAAAATTGCCTGCCAGCGGATTAGGGTCTGGCGAGGCTCAGTAGCACGCCTCTTTCCTACAACCGAGAACAGGTCGGGCCAATCGGGACACGGTATGCAATATGGGCGGGCTTTGGTACAGTGACGTTCAATGCTTGAGACCTTTGACTGACAGTAGCTCTGACCAATTGCGTCAAAGAGAAAATGTTTGAACCCGCCCCCCGGGAAATGAAATCCAAGTGGAGCCAGCCCAGACTAATATACCGCGACAGTGTTGTGTGATATTAGTCTGGCTTATTAGCCAGGCTATAGTTTTACTGGGGTTAAGTTTAGGAATGGGATTAGGTTTTGGCACCGTTTAACGGAGGAGGAATTCCATGCTAGAAGGCTTTCTTGTTACATCCCCACCAAAGAGGTCCAGGTGTTATTTTGTGCAAAAGTGCATTATTGGCTATTTCCCCTAATATAAGCCCTCAATGAATTGCATTGAATTGCATTGAATGGAATGGGGCTATGGGGTGTTGCGCTAATTCGCTTATTTCCATCGCTCAAAAATCTTTTTTTTTGTATCTCTTCATAATGTAAATAGTATCCCAAGCGGCACACTTTACTACTTATTTCGATGGAAATAAGCGAATTAGCACAAAAACCCAACCCCTATTGAGGGCTTATATTAGGGGAAATAGACAATAATGCACTTTTGCACAAAATAACACCTGGACCTCTTTGTTGCGGACGTAACAACTACAAATAAAGGTAAGAAATCCTTCTAGCATGGAATTCTCCTTTAAGGTTTGGATTAGGGATGTCCCGATCACATTATGAGGGTTTCAGCACCAAAATGCTCCCCGCTCCCTGATTCAGGAATGTCTGTGCCTGTCATTCACTGTCAACATGGATAAAAGTATAGAGGCTATCTTATGGGGGAAAAAAATCTCTCTATATATACACACACATTATTATATCCCAGCGATTCCCAAATAATTGGAAAACCTTGGAAAATAAAATTAGTTTTCATAGTGATACAAATAAATTCATTTTGAAAGTATACTACACATAATCGATTCCATCGATCCAAGCCGGAACACAATCGATTGATTGATCGTTAAAATAAACATGCTCTGAAAATGCACGCAGCCGCCCACCCACCCTGAAAGGCCACCGTGTTAAGTGGTGGGATCGACGGGAGGGACTGTCAGATATCGTAAAACTATCGACAGAACAATTTGACGATGTGACAGCCGTGTCAACGGGGGTGAATATTTCACCGAGACGGATGTCGGCAGTGGCGTGGTCACGTCTGGCCGCAACGAGAACACGACGAAACCCCAACGGATCGATGGGCTGATTGACGGGGCTTCCCGCCCGCGCTCCCAGGGGGAGGCGGGCGTTCAGACAGCTGCTCTCTGACATACGGACAGAGATAAACCTATTCAGATAGATGCGCATGCACGCGCACACGCACACACGCACACACACACCTGCTGCTCCACTACAGGCGCTCAATGATTAGCATCAAAGAGGGTTTCCATGTGAAGAGCAGTGGTGGAAAAAAGTACTGAAATGTTTAACTTAAGTAAAAGTACTGCAATGTAGTATGAGGTACTCTACCGACTACTACTGTAGTCATGTAGCAACAAGTCTATGAGGTACTCTACCGACTACTACTGTAGTCATGTATAGCAACAAGTCTATGAGGTACTCTACCGACTACTACTGTAGTCATGTATAGCAACAAGTCTATGAGGTACTCTACCGACTACTACTGTAGTCATGTATAGCAACAAGTCTATGAGGTACTCTACCGACTACTACTGTAGTCATGTATAGCAACAAGTCTATGAGGTACTCTACCGACTACTACTGTAGTCATGTATAGCAACAAGTCTATGAGGTACTCTACCGACTACTACTGTAGTCATGTATAGCAACAAGTCTATGAGGTACTCTACCGACTACTACTGTAGTCATGTATAGCAACAAGTCTATGAGGTACTCTACCGACTACGACTGTAGTCATGTAGCAACAAGTCTATGAGGTACTCTACCGACTACTACTGTAGTCATGTATAGCAACAAGTCTATGAGGTACTCTACCGACTACTACTGTAGTCATGTATAGCAACAAGTCTATGAGGTACTCTACCGACTACTACTGTAGTCATGTATAGCAACAAGTCTATGAGGTACTCTACCGACTACTACTGTAGTCATGTATAGCAACAAGTCTATGAGGTACTCTACCGACTACTACTGTAGTCATGTATAGCAACAAGTCTATGAGGTACTCTACCGACTACTACTGTAGTCATGTATAGCAACAAGTCTATGAGGTACTCTACCGACTACTACTGTAGTCATGTATAGCAACAAGTCTATGAGGTACTCTACCGACTACTACTGTAGTCATGTATAGCAACAAGTCTATGAGGTACTCTACCGACTACTACTGTAGTCATGTAGCAACAAGTCCGGAATTCAAAATGTTACTTGAGCAAACAAAGCACAAACGTATCGGCATCAAAATGTACTTAAAGTACCTTTTGGAAGAAAGTACTCATTGTGCAGAATGTCCCATGTCACAAGTTTTCAAATGTACAGTATACAAATCTTTTGACAATAGCAGATCTACAAGCTCACAATGCGTCGCATTATGACGCATTGTAGAATTGGAAAAGTACAAATATACGTCAAAATTACAGTACTTAAGTAAATGGACTTCCTTTCCACCACTGCTATCCTACCGCCAGGTTCTGAAATGTTTGGATCTCAAGGGCCCTGCATGCAGTTTGGATAAACATTAGGAACCCTCTCATGACTCTGAGAGTACACAGATGGAACCAAATCGACCCTCCGCAAGGGCCCCCGATACTCCTACGGGCTTCATGGGGTGGCACCTGTCAGCAGGGAGTGTTGGAGCGGGAGATGTACAGTCAGGGCTGGATTAACACCTCTGAGGGCCCCTGGGCACTGAAGCTCGAAGGGCCCCCCTTCACATGCACATGTAAAACATGTTTGCTGTTTTGGGCCAGTTTTATGCTGTTATATTGGCCTATTTCCCGTCGCCGAGTGACAGCCAATCTAGCGCATTGTTGCTGCTTTACACACAATTGCACTTTTCAGCTGCCTTCTCACCAACAATAAAACACTAATCTTTTTAGACATCATTTATTTCATTCGGATTAGCAGGGAAATCTTTTGTGGAGCTAAAAATAAATAAATAATAACTTTTTTCGTGCCCAAAGTGCCCATATGGTAGATCCGGCCCTGTGTACAGTAGGATAAAGGCTCTGCGTCTTCCCGGTGTGTCCATCAGTCGGATACAACAGCCGTGACAACAGACGTGTGTGTGTGTGGGGAGGAATTAATTGGCATCATGGCGACTAACATTGGGGGAAAAAAGGGAAAAAATGCCCCCCAAAAAAGAAAAAACGGCCTAGAGAGACCTAGGGCAATTAATTCCTACTTTGCAAAAAATAAAAAATAAAAAAGGATATAGCCTTCAATGTTTTCGCTTTGAATCATCCTCCCACTTTAAAAAATAAATAAAATAATTAATGAATAAATAAAACCCTCGGTGGGTGGATGCTGCCAAATCAACAGTCTTTGATATGGCCAACACGCCTGGTTCTCTGTGCTGGCACACACGCAGCGATCTGTGGCGTGGTACAGAGAGACAAGCTGGGCTCTTTGTGGAGCTTCCAACAAACAGGGTGTTATTATGACAACACGACAGCAACATCAAAGACACACGCAGGCAGAGGGATTTCAATCTGATATTTAGTTCACTTCTTTTACACAGCACGCAGTTCGTTTTATACAGTAGTCATTTCAGTTACTAACTTTATAGTTAGTTTAGCTGTTTTATAATGTAGATATTATATAGTCTAACGGGGTCATCCCTATGTTCCCCAGGTTCTATGTTCCCCAGGTTCTATGTTCCCCAGGTTCTATGTTCACTAGTCTGACTGATATGCCCATACATACAATACTGTAGGCATATCATTTATATGGATTCTAGAACACTGGTTCCCAAACTTTTCAGGTCGAGGCCCAAAGAGAAAATAGCTGATCTACAAGCACACAACGATTTAGATTTGATAGATTGTCTTAAATGTGTTTGTTTGTTTTAAAATGTATGAAATTCTTTTACTTTTTTTTCTTAATCTGTTGAAATATATAGGCTATATTTTTGTTTCAATGTGGGAAAAGAAAATGGGATTTTTTTTACCCGAGTCGTGACCCATAACAAGTGGCCCACAAATGGGTCCCGACCCAGTGTTTGGGAACCAGTGGTCTAGAACTGCCGATCCTATATGAAGGATAACATGAAGGATCTCCATATATGGGCATAAAAGTAGGACAGACGGCCTGGGCCGTGGCTCAGCGGTCCAGGCACCTTGGCTGGTAATCCAGTCTGGCAGTGTGCCGCGGGTTCGACTCCCGATCCCGACAGCCTTTACTGCATGTCACTCCCCCCATCTCTCTTCCCATTTCCTGTCAGCCTACTGTCTGTCCCTCTATAAAAAATATAAAATAAAGGCGAAAGCTGCAAAAAAAACATAAAAAAAAAAAGATAGTAGGACAGACTTGTGTAAACGGGTACCCCTCATACTGTTCCTAAATGTGATCAACAAAAGACATCAAGGTGAAACTCCTATAAGCTGTAGTACGTACTGTATCATCCAGTTATTCTCAGACACCACCAAATAAAACAACATGTCTTCTGCAGACCTTAGGCCCATGCACACGCGCATGCGTGTGTGTGTGTGTGTGTGTGTGTGTGTGTGTGTGTGTGTGTGTGTGTGTGTGTGTGTGTGTGTGTGTGTGTGTGTCTGGTGTCTGCATTAGCTGTTGTTTGTCAGTCTCAATGTCTCAGTGAGGAGTGAGCAATCTGGGGCCACATGAGGCCAGCCTTTCATCTCTCTCTCGCTCTCTCTCTGTCTGTCTCTCCCACGTGCGTGCACGCACGCACGCACGCACGCACGCACGCACGCACGCACGCATGCACGCACGCACGCACGCACGCACGCACACACCAATCTATGTTCTACATAGTGTTGAGAGTGGGTTGCAAGGAGAGAGAGAGAGAGAGAGAGAGAGAGAGAGAGAGAGAGAGAGAGAGAGAGAGAGAGAGAGAGAGAGAGAGAGAGAGAGAGAGAGATAGAGAGAGAGGTTGGGATAAACAGAGGATGGTGAATTTAGGGAAATGGGGATAAAAGACAGAGAAAACAGATACAGCTAGAGAGAGAGGAGAGAGAGAGAGAGTCCTTTAAAACCTTTGACCTTTAAAACTGCAGTACATAAAATATGTCACTTCAAAATTGCAGTTTTAATAGCTCATATGAAAAGACTAGATGGACAACACCTTTTTTTCAAAAAGAAAGGCACAATTCCCCGTCCTGCACCACACACTGCACCACAGGCTAAAAGCCTCTAAATTGTCCACTAGTTTGTGGTAGGCAAACTCCACCCTAAGGCGTGCTGCCACCAGTCCTTCCAGCACCTGTACTGGGTCTGTGTTCCCAGTTCCCTCTGTTTTGTTCTTCCGAGTCAGCCATATAGCCATTTTTGCTGTGCCAGAAATAAAAATGAATCATGGTATGTACAACCTTTTTTCCGGAAGGAATATTTTGGCCCAAACACAAAGAGTTCATTAGAGAATACTTCCCCCAGCCCTTGAAACCAATGACTCAACCTGTTCAATAAGTCCCTTAGCCTTGAACACTGGATACATAGATGTGCCACTGTTTCAGTCTGTGAACAAAACAGGCATCCCTCCCCAATGCTATAGGATCCAGGTGTGCCTTGTGTCTGTTCGTAGCTATAGCACCATGCACAATCCTCCACTGAAGGTCGCCAGCCCTTTTCTCAATGGGAGAGAGAGAGAGAGAGAGAGAAGTAAACGGACTGACAAAAATAGATGGAGAAAAATGTCTGTATTCAACATGAAGTGAATCTATCTATCTCTCTCTCTCTCTCTCTCTCTCTCTCATTTTGAGAGAGAGAGAGAGAGAGAGAGGGGGGGGGGAGGGGGGAGGGGGGGAGGGGTGGATAGGAGAGAGCAGAGAAAGACAAATGACAGGGACATGGGGTGGGGACGGACGGACAAACAGACACAATAAGGACGAGACAGGGCAAAGGGAGAGAAAGGTCTGGTGCTGATTCTCTCTGTATTCACCGTGACCTATGTGACCTCACACACACTCAATATGTCTCCCTCTCTCACACTCTACTTCCCCTCTACGGCAGCTTCCATCTCAATCTATCCACGCACGCACGCACGCACGCACGCACGCACGCACGCACGCACGCACGCACGCACGCACGCACGCACGCACGCACGCACGCACGCACACCATGTCTGCTCATACAAAGCACCAGAAGAGAGAGACAGAGAGACACAGAGAGAGAGAGAAGCAAATGTCAAACAGCCATAAAGGTACACGTATGACCTTCAGTGCGCTAGTCTCCTGAGGCCGTGTGCTGTGTGTGTGCGCTCATATCAAGCCGCCCTCCATTGCGTGTACACGATACACGACATATGTGTTCATTTCCTAATTATCAAACCTCCACCCATGCGTACACGCCACCAACATGTGTTCATATCAAACCTCCGTCCTCTACACGCCACCAACATGTGTTCATATCAAACCTCCGTCCTCTACACGCCACCAACATGTGTTCATATCAAACCTCCGTCCTCTACACGCCACCAACATGTGTTCATATCAAACCTCCGTCCATGTACAATGTATACATATTACTATACTGAGTACTGACATGTGTTCGTATCAAACTCCTAGCATGTGTACACGCTACTAACATATGTTCATGTGTCATAACGTCTGTCGTGTGTACACGCTACTAACATATGTTCATGTATCATACGTCTGTCGTGTGTACATGCTACCAACACGTTGTGTGAAGTGAGGGGCGCTCTTATCATCTTACAGTGAAAACAAACAGTGACAAAACAAACATTAAATTCTCTTTATTGTCAATGGCGTTTTAGAACAAACATTGAACTAAAAACAAACATTAATTTCTGTCCATTGTCAATGGTGTTTTTAAAACAAACATTGAACTAAAAACCATAGGAGGGGCTAGCGCCCCTCAAAAAAAAATAAAAAAAAATATCTTGTTTAAAAAAGATCTGCCTAACGATGATGTCACTGGTGGATGGGTTTCTGAACTGCCCACAGCCCTCCTATGAGACAGACTGAGTAGAAGGAAATTGCGGTATTTTATCATGAACATTAGTGAGGACCAATTATATGAAGATACGTTTAAAAGTGGTCCTTTAACAACAAAGGCGATACGACCATTCGTGTCAACATCACACTCCCTCTTCTCTTCCCAACGGGGACACTGTGAAGGTACGTAGATACCTTCACATGTTATTCTCTCTTATGATATTACTAATGCAGTATACCGTCTCCCTCTATCCGCCTGCGCAGTCTGACACAAAGGCTTTCTGTACTCATATTCTTTACAGGATTTTAACCCATTTAGGCCCGACGTCGAAATTTAAAAAATGTCTTCTAAATTATTTTCTGACAATTTTCTGAACAAACCTTATGTTTCTATATCAGTGGTTCTCAATATTTCATGTCAAGGACCCCGAAAATTATTGAGATTATTTGAGTTAAAAACATTCGCTCTACCTGATTTTGTATAAATTCAGTTAAACCTGTTTAACCTGTATATGCACCTGTTTGAGGTACTTATGTATTCTGATCATCAATAGAGAAGAGAGGCAGATATCTCCCCTTGTGTGTATTGTACGTATATTGTCTTGTCTTGTTTTTTTTTGTTTTGGGTTGTATGTATTGTCATTGTCAGTTGTCATGTATGTTCGATTAAAATTCAATAAAACATAAAAAAAAAATAAAAAAAAAACATTCGCTCTGAAAGAATATATGTTCAAAGATTTGCACCACATTTTCGCGTTTTTTCAAAAATAGCAGACCTACAAGGCACCGAGTGCCACGCTATGAGCTTGTAGATCTGCTATTTTTCAATAGCTAAAGTATAACATAATGCTTAAAACACCAAAAGGGGTTCCCGCCAAGAATGGGTTAATCACAGTTATCTATTCAGACACTCTGGAACGCCCGTCCATGGAAATTACACAATGTATGTGTCTGCCTGGAGACGAACGATGACATCCATCTGGTTCACAAGCTTTTTGAGGTTTAATCTAAACGCAGTTTTGTTGGAGACCAGCTGAAATAAAAAATCTGTCCGTCCGTCCCCCTCACACACACACACACACGTTTTTAGAAGCATATCTGAGGTAGAAAGTTGTGTTTGAGTAGTTTTTCCCCATCAAAGGTCCCTAAAAATCAGCAGATGCTAAATTAAAAACACAAAGAAACGCCTGCACTCATGAGTCCTTCTGGTATTTGTATTTACATAAATAAGGCAGAGGTGTGCCCTTTACAAATAATTAAAAGTCACCCAGAAAACTGCATGTATTGGACCGTTTTGTTTCTAACCTATTTCAACCAATAATAACGACAAGCACCCGTCAATGCCTCTTCCACGCGGAGCTAGCCTCGGTCCCAGGCTTACTTATCTGCGAAAAGAAAAGCCTGGTCACAACGTAAGGCAGAGAAGCTATCGGCGGATGTATCCTCCGGAACATCCATCAGATGTATTTCCCCCGGTTACGATATTTTCCCGACCAATCACAACACTTGTTTCATTCGCGGAGAATGTAAACTGATTTGTAAAGCATCAACGTCATTTGCTTGGGCGATACTTCCACTAAAATCCCGCAACTTCCGCTCAAACAAATGTTAATCTTTACAGCGTAGGTCTTGCCCAGGGTGACACGGAGCTATGAATGATTCACTTGCGAGACACACAAGGGGACAGTGTTTAAAAGCAGGTAGAAGTGTCAGTGGTGCTCTCTTGGATCAAACGGGATGAAACATGAGCGAAAGAACAGATGACACTGAAAGGTGACTGGCTGCCAAAATGTTTGGACCTCAAGGGGATCTTTTTGAGGTCCAAACATGTCGGCAGTTTCCTTGTTTCAACAAAGGTTGTTGACATTTTGGGACTTCCCCCCCGGGGAACACAGGTTTGAATCCCGGGTATAGGACATGAGAGTTACGGATCGCAGTTTCAAAATAGGCTTCCAGGCTGCTTCCCTACTTCCTTCACAGGTGTTACCGATGATACTCGGTAATTAAGGCTCTGTTCCATTTAGTGTGTAGTGGTTCTCAAACTTTTGATTTTCAATGACTCCCACAACTCTAAGAGTGTACAAATGGAACCAAATGGACCCGTACGGGGCCATTTGGAACCCACTCAAGGACACTTTGAGACCCACTGGTGTAGTAGGCCAGTCAATCTAAGCTAAAAAGGGGTGTGACTTATGATCCTTAAGGCTCATTCATAGTCTGGATTTTCGGTGGTGAGGTGACCACCGAAAATGGTGTGTGTGCATAGAGCCCATTGCAGTCACTGTGTGTACGTCGTCGTTGTGTCATATGACGCAGGCTCCTGACGCAAGCCATAGCACTCTCGACAGGTGTGAGGGAACACCCGCGGAGTGCTAATGAGGGAACGGGCCCAGCGGTTGCTGACATGCAGGGACACGCGCACACGCACACACGCACTATCGCACAAACACACACACAGCCCAGGGGTCGCTGACATGCAGGGTCAAGCTGGGTTCATCACAGTGACGATGGCATCCGGTGAACGCAGACAGATGAGCACACGCGCACGTACACGCACGCACAGGCCCACATAAGAGATGCAATACAAGGACACAAATATTTACAAAGTGCTACACAAAATGCAGTCAGCTAATGTTGGACAAATACCTCCACACACCCTTCAGGCCAGTGAAGGGTGTGTTACCAGTAACAGTGTCTTCGCCATATTTGGCGGCTACCGATTTTGCACAGAAAGCCGTTTAGCTGATTTTTGGCATCAAGTTGTTGTAAGCCTCTCTCCACACACACACACACACACACACACACACACACACACACACACACACACACACACACACACACACACACACACACACACACACACACACACACACACACACACACACACACACACACACACACACACACACACACACACACACAAATGCATGCAATACACATGCACACACATGTTTCAACACATAGGCTAGCTTACGTGTGCACAAGTGCACACCAGCACGCGCACACACACATGCATAGGTTTGGAGATGCATGCACGCACTTACACATGCTGGTTGTGTACGTGCAAATGCTCCAAATGCTGGTTTTATCCGTCGGGAGAAGAATTTGGACTCTACTGTGCGTGTGCGTGTGTGTGTGTGTGTGTGTGTGTGTGTGTGTGTGTCCTCACCTTTGGGTGCAGAGTTAGGCAACGGTCATGTTTCAGTCAGCAGACCAGCTGACAGGCTGAGACACTCACACCAGCGTGGACACCCAAGGACTGCAGAGACTCTAGAGAGAGAGAGAGATTTATATTAATTTACATTTACAACATTTATACCCGTAGAGACAGAGAACGAGAGAGAGAGAGAGAGAGATACAGTACATCAACATTTATACCTGTAGAGAGAGAGAGACAGAGAGGGGGTCGGTGTAGGCGTCGCACGTCATCGTACCAAAACCTAACTCACAGAAGACAGTTGACTGGCCCTTAAGTAGGCAGGCTACCCGCTGCTATATAATTATTATATCACAATGATGAAATATCATTCATTGACCTAAATGGCGTTATATCAACAATGATGGTATGATTAAAAAAAGGATAGGCTTATGTCTTTTTCAGAAATGAAATTACTCCTGGTGACGGTCGGGAAAACGTGGGATTCCCTTCTCGCGTACCAGTGGCACATATCCCGCGGCCCAGCGCCGGTCCGGGGTTGGGAACGTCTGCACTAAAGGAAAGATATCTCAAAATGGTACATAAGAAGTACCGTACTTGAGAGTAAACGTAGTTACTTTCCAACTCTGTTCTGCTGTGCAGGAGGTCTGTACCTTTCAAAACACGTGATCGGCAGCACTGTGGGCCTTTTGAAAAGAAAAACACGTCCAAACCTGTCATTGGCGATGAATGATTTAATTAAGTGTTAATTAAGTGCAATCATAATTACATTTACGAATGTGCCCCTAATGAGGAAGTGTTTACCATACCATTCCCATTAGGGATGCACCGAAAGGGAAATTCTTGGCCGAAACCGAATACCGAATATCCGAATATGATTAATATTATATATCTTTTTTTCCTACCATTGCTGTCATGGCCCGTACCTTAAAGCTACCTGATTTTATGGCAAAAAGAAACCTTAAATAATAATCACTTATTATGGGTCCATAAAACATTTATTCAGCTCTTTTGAATGCATTAATTGCATACGTTGATATATTTTCTACCTATTCGGGCCGAAAACCGAATAGGCTGAAAATGCATTTTTAGCCATTATCTGCCGAATATTTCCTGCGGCCGAATATTCGGTGCATCACTAATTGCCATAACAGGGTCGAGAGTGATGAAAGCTGTGTGTAACTGTGTGGTGGTCATTCAGTGGGCCAAGGACGCAGTGACACCAGCTGTCCTTTTGGCATATCGCCGTCATCATCTTCTCTAATTTTATGCCCGTCAGTCATCTCAGAAGAGCAGGTGTTACATAATGTGACCTTTCACTTCGGAACGGATCTCTTCAATTCTATACGTAGAGGAGTCACACCACCTCGGAGAAGGTGTGTGTGTGTGTGCGCGTGTGTGCGTGTGTGTGTGTGTGTGCGCGCAAGCTTGTGTGCGTTTGTACACGGCCACACGTGTGGATGAGTACACCTGCCCTCTAAACAATTAATCCTCCTGGGTTAATCCCTTTTTACATAAAGTAACGAGTAATATACGCATTCAAATATCAGTAGCCTAACTGTAATGGATGGTATCGGTGGTTTCTAAGTGAACCGGTAGAAGGCCTACCGTACCGCCGTGCTGCGTGTCGGTACCATTAAAGGTACCAACTTCCCTAACCTACATGTACGTGTTCTGCTCGCCAGAGCTTCCTAAACACATTATCCATGAGAGAAAACTACTGAGGTCTAAATTGATTTATTCATCATCAACCCAAAAAGGCAAATGACAGCTGCTGATTGTGCTGCTGGTATAACAGCCTATAACTAATAACAAGAGGTAAT
>NC_136801.1:23878255-23910864 GCF_951216825.1 Electrona antarctica | reverse complement strand
GCTGTATAGAGGCATGAATGCAGCATATGGTCCATGAAGTCTATTCAGTGTATACTGGCTGTATAGAGGCATGAATGCAGCATGCTCCATGAAGTCTATTCAGTGTATACTGGCTGTTCCGTGTATGGGATTTAATCATTATCAGTGGAAGTGAGCTACAGTGCTTTCATTGCACATTACATGAACTTTTCTTCTTTTCTTTTAACATTATCATGATTTTCAAAGGTTAATCAAGTCTTGTTGTCCGTGTGTACCCCTGCCCTGACCTCCATCTACAGTCCAGATCTACTGGCATGTTGACAAGCCTTAATAACATCACGATGCATTGTTTGTGAGCTATTTTGGAAATAGGGGTTGAAGTGGTATCGTCACTTTGGTTTGCACTTTGCGCTACCTATACCCGCCTCTACCTTCTCCCCTCTCCTCTCTCTCTCTCTCTCTCTCTCCATAGTGTGCCAAGTTCCGACGTCCTCATCTGTCTGTGAGCTATGGGCCTGTTGTGTCCTTGTATAACCGCAGGGGGATGTGGTGGGGGCAGAGAGAGAAAGTGAAAGAACAGTGATATAAAATAGGTTTTCAATGTAATGAGTCCCGGGATGCAGGGATTCTCTTTTAGATGAGTCCCAGGGACATTTTATGAGTCCCACTTCAACCACATTAGGAGTCATATTTTGCCATTTTTACAAATTGCAGCATTTCACTCCCATTTCATTGTATATGGTTATAATGTGGTTATATTCATGTAGAAAACAGAAAAGGAAATGATTATTATAACTAAAGCTAGCAAAAATAAACTAGAATAAAAAAACGTGGATGCAGAGGTTGTTGTTTTATTGCATCCCTTAACTATAAACTGCGTTTTGGGATGCAAAATGCACCCTATTTTAATCTCTGAAAGAACACTATCTCAGTAACGGCAGGTGGATGTTTTGACTATTCTCCCCTGCAGACAACACAGCTGGTGGCCAAGAAGTGACCGAAAATGAGCCCAAATTACTTATTTGCGGTCCGGTTGAACCCCCCCTATCTCAACCAAGCCTCCTCTCCTGCTGGGGTAACTTCCACCCAGAAAGAAATAGCTTTCACCTTCAATCCTCAGACCATTATTTCAGAGATACAAAAACGATTAGACGGCTATGGCTTGCTGGGAAACAGGAAATACATAACAATCTCTCACCTGGCCTGGCCGGTAAACAGAGCTTTCGGATGCTTTCTGGAGCACCGACTGTCCCACAATGCTGTTCACGCTACCAGCAGTGGTGGAAACATGCAGTACTTGCATGTTTGGCCTGACCTCAAAATTTAAAAAAGTTCTTCTAAATCCTTGAGTATTTTACTTACAGTAAGTACACTAAAGTTTAGAGGTACTTTACTTGAACTTTGAAGTGTATACTTTTGTTACTCCACTACATCTCGGAGGCCTTTGTTTGCGACTTTGCGCGTGAAGTGACCCCATCCAGCGTGAATAATGCGAGAGGCAGCAGCGCGCAGCAGAGACAGACACAGCCACAGATGTTGGAATAAAGTGGGTCAGGTGTCATGAAAGGCCAGCAGACACACAGACACTCACTCTTACAAGCAGATTACTCTAATCATCCAATCACACCCAGAGTATGCAGATGGACGCACAGCAACAGAGGACAGAACAAAAGTGTGGTACACGTGCAGTGCAGGAAATTATACAGTTCAAATCTCCTGTCGCATATTTCCATGAAAGCAGCTTTGTTGTAACTAGAAAGACGTGACAGACGTGAGAGTGTTCTGTCTGCCCGAATCACTGACAACCACATACACCTGACCACCACAGGCTGTAAATGGTTATTGGTAATTATATAGCACCTTTATCCAAACCCTTTACATAGATTGTGCATTACATTCACCCAGTCACACACACATTCACACACCGATGGCGGTGGACACCATGCAAGGCACCAACCTGCACATCGGTTCAGCGTCTTGCTCAAGGACACAGGGATCAAACCGGGAACCTCACGGTTCCCATCCGGCTGCTCGACCGGCCACTCTACCCCTGAGCCTCTGCCGGCTGTGTGTGCAGTGTATGCACATTCATGTACACGTACAATATGCTCCCAATTAGGGATGTCACGATACACTTTTTTCATTTCCGATCCGATACCGATACCACAATTTCTGTGTTAGCCGATACCGATACCGAATACTGATACCAGAGAATAATATATATAATAATAAAAAAAGAAAATATGTCTTATTTTGAAGTCCACCAACCGGGAATAGTGTTTATAGCTATATACTGTATCTCGTGTTGTGTTTATAGCAGACTCCTCACTCAAATGTGCACTTGCAGTTTGGGCAACTCCAAAGCAAACTCCACATGCCCCAACATTTTATTTACCTGCCATAGTGTCGACCCCTTACCCCTGTGTCGGATCGGTGGTCAGACTGGCATATTCACCGATATGACCAAATAAGGGCCGATCCGATACTTTTCCGATACCGATACAGTATCGGGACATCTCTACTCCCAATGTGGGACCCAATTTGATTTGCATTCGGCTATGGGCCATCCTTTGATACGATTTGTGTTTGTTTTTTTGGGTGGGGTATTATTATACTGGTGAGCTTACCAGACGCATGGAGGATCTGGATGAGTGCTGATGCTGCTGGATGGTTGTTAATTGAATTGTATTAAATCAGTTCTTTATTTGCCACTTTACTTGTCTAGCACATTTAAAATGTATGAGTGTATTTATTATTGATTCTTTTTTTACGTCTCTGCAAAACAGTGGAAATAAGCTTTTGCGCATTTTTAGTGACTTATACCTCTGACAGATATACAGTATGTTCATAATGTAGGCATTTCTGTCATTTCTGACAACGTAACGCGGCCATCTAAATGGCGGTGTCTCTACTCTCTCGTCCATCGTCACTCACTACATCATTTCGTGACACGTCAGCGGTACAGCACACCTGCAAAGCACCTTGGGATTATTCTCGTTCAACTTCCCATCCATCCGAAATGACTAACCATCCATCAACACCAACACCCCCCACCCCCCGCCAGCGGCCCACCCCCGCGCACGCCGTCCGCTTTGAGCTCATGTGGAACGCCCCCCCACCCCCCCAAGACCCGCCAGCTGCCACAAACCTTTCAACATGGGAACTGGAACACGAGATTATATATATATATGGGTCCAATACGGCCTCAGCGGCCACGCGAAGGCCCCAACTCCTCGTCCTCGCGCGCTAATCGACTGTGATACGTAGCCTTCATCCATCATGTATGGATCGTTTGACGGACGCCCACCAACTCCACCCCCCACCCGCCACCCCCCCACCACACACACAGATTATCCCCCCACTACAACATGTACTGTATGCACTCACACACTTCCAACACCCCAATAGGTGCACGCACATACACAGACATACATAAACTATCCCCTACCACATGCCTGCACAGACATGTACACGCACGCACACGCACACGCACACACACACACACACACACACACACACACACACGCACACACACACACACACACACACACACTAAATCAAAGCTGTCTGGGTGATAACAGCAATTATCAGCGTGGTGTCAACTCTGTGATTTGTGTTCCCTTAAATGAAGAGCCACTTCCCCTTGCCTTTCTTCACGCCCAGAAACATCCAATCACTACACACTCTGATTACTGCCACGTCCGTGCTTCCTATTATAGCAGTACATGCTACACACCACCTGAATAATACACATGCTGATTGACCCACGGTATCGCCAGAACGGGAGCTCTATTAAATGCTGGATGGATTCGCCAAATAAGCCCTGCCTGCAAACATCCAATTAGCAACAGGAGGTCTGAACATAATTGCAGACACTCTGAATACGGTCGGTATTAATAGGTTTCATCACCACATGCTTTGCCAGGCTGCCCGAGTGAGTGCATATAATAGGCTAAAAGGAAAGATGTTTCACACACGCGTGGAAGTATACGTTCATTCGGTGTATTCACAATAACAGCTTGTCAGTTCTCGCCTTTTTTCCTCAGTCGGCAGCACATATAGGGGCTGCCACAATCATGACATTATTAGATTATTCGACCACACCGTTCACCATGAAATAAAGCCTTGAGCGGGTCGTACTCCAACGGGAGCAATCGGTGTAAATGTATGACAGCTATAATTTCAATAAACATGGTTATGACATGGCGTTGTAGACACTACGCGTAAGTGTAGGTTCTCCCGTAGTAGAAAGGGCTGCGACAGAGAGCAGGTTTATGTATCGAGCACTGATCCATTTCCGGTCGCCGTAGCCGACTGCCGTATCCGTCGTTGCTTAAAGTCGCTAAAATCTTATCTCAGGTACCATGACAATATGTAGACTGTCTTGTTTGACCTCCTTTGCCCCCATCACCCGCCTTCTTACTTCTACACAATAACGATACGATGGGAACGATGCACAAAAACAAATTTGTAAATCTGTAAACCTGCGATGTGACAATATGGCACAGTCGCTAGTGCTATCGCCTCACAGCTAGAAGGTCCTGGGTTCGATTACCGCAAGGGACTCTGTGGTCGCTGGCGGCGTGTCCTCATCAGTGCCCATACCCGAGGCGGGGGTTGGCGGGGGTTGGTGAAAGGGCCTTTCTGTGTGGAGTTTGCATGTTCTCCCCATGTGTCCGCTAGGGTAGGTACCCTCACAAATAACATGCAGTAATCCTGGTCTCTAAACTGGAGGGGAAAGGAACTGGTTGGAATAACGTGTTCCTTCCACACGCTAAAAATTATATATAAAAAAGACATAGCTGTCTATTGCAAGTAAGTAACCATGCATGTGTTCCAAAATAAGCATCTGGAATGAAGCATTCCACACCGATAAACAACAACACAATGCATCTAAAAATAACCTTCGCCACACATCTGTCAGTGTCACCACAGAATGGAAGCCCCTCCAAATCACTCCCCATATTGATTTAATGGATAGCCAAGCAGCCTCTAATGAAAGAGGAAGGGAGGTATATAATTATATGAGGGTCCTCCATTAGTTGGCTACAGTCTGGCCTCCAGAGAAGAATGGAACCGCAGCGCTCAACGGGGAAAAGACCAGCGCAGAACAGCATGTGGTGCGAGCCTAGTGGGCGGGCGGGCGGGCGGACAGACACAATTGGACCCCTTTCCAGGAAGCTGTGCGTGGGCAAAAAGAAAATGTTATAAAATATGTATTTTAAGCACCTCAGGTTCACGGACGCTAACGGAAACTGAAAGTATTTCAGGAGAGGCAGGCGAGTGGGTGTACCAATGTACCCGTCTGCGTGTGCGTGTGAACACGCGTGCACGCGTATGTGTGTGAATGTGTGTGCACAATGCAGCTGAGGCCTCATTTTAGAACGAAAAGCTAACAGATTAATATAGTAAAATGGTAAATGGTGTACTTATATAGCACTTTTAGCCAAAGCACTTTACATAGTCTTTGCATTACATTCAGCCATACACACACACACACACACATTCATTCATACAGTCAGCGATGCGACCATAAGGCACCAACCTGCTCATCGGGAGCAATTAGGGGTTCAGCGTCTTGCCCAAGGACATGTCGTCGACACTAACTGGGAACCTCGCGGTTCCCATCCGTCTCCCTGAAACCCGCTGCAGCTCAACTTACTTGTGCATAAAGCTGTGACATACTAGCGTCATGTCCAGTCCAGGACGTCATGTACTTGTACATCGAGCTGTGACATACTAGCGTCATGTCCAGTCCAGGACGTCATGTACTTGTACATCGAGCTGTGACATACTAGCGTCATGTCCAGTCCAGGACGTCATGTACTTGTACATCGAGCTGTGACATACTGACATCATGTCCATGGGGTGAATTCATACAGTCGATCAAGCTGCCTCACGCTACAAAAACAAGAGATATAGGCTTCCGACATTGGACCTATGGACCACATTGGGTCATCCCCAGGGCTACAGTACTTACAGTACATACATACTTAATTCCATATGCAACTTTTTTTTAGACTCAGCTCAGTGGCCTTGGTGGTTTAAGAGTGTCTTCCCTGAGACTGGAAGCTTGGGGTTCAATCCCCGGCCAAGTCCTACTGAAGACTACGAAAAGAATTGTACCCAATGCTTCCATGCTTGGCACTCAACATCAAGGGGTGGGATTAGGAGTTAAGTCCCTGCGACATGCTAGCGTCATGTCCAGGGGGTGTGTTCGTACATCAAGCTGCCTCACACCAAGGAAACAAGAGATATAGGCGTCTGACCTTATGGGCCACATGGCTCGACAATTCCCAAGGCTACTTACTGACAAAAACAATCAATATCTCTTACACACACACACACACACACACACACACACACACACACACACACACACACACACACACACACACACACACACACACACACACACACACACACACACACACACACACACACACACACACACACACACACACACACACACACACACACACACACACCAGTATCAGCTCACCCAACGAGGCAGTACGCAGGAGTGACACGTCCGTGAGTGAATATCAGCAACTCACAGATAGGAAACGTTACAAAGAACATGCAACATGAAAGCTAAACGTGATGTGAAACCCCACAGGCATGTGTCAGCCTCGCCAGCTAGCGGGACACATTTGAGCTACCGACAGAAGTTCTTGGCATCAAAACCCTTCCTCCAACATATCCCCATATCTCCTCCTGCCTCTCTCCATATAGCCTGCTTTACACGTTGCTGTGTGATGGTGTCACGTAGTATAGCGGTCGCGTTGTGAGCTTGAAGATCAGCTATTTTCGCTGCGCGAAAATAGCTGATTCCCCCCCCCCCCCCCCCCCCCCCCGAAGATATGAAGACATTACTGTTAGGGAAGGTCACCACTGACAAGTCATCAATCAATCAATCACATCAAAGGCCCCTCAGAGAGAGAGAGAGAGAGAGAGAGAGAGAGAGAGAGAGAGAGAGAGAGAGAGAGAGAGGTATCTCAGAGGGAATCATGGGGAAATATTATGTATGGTAAATGCATGAGTCCTCTCCGGTTTCATCAATTCAACGCTATTGCTGTCCACATCCTACCTGCAGACTGTCAGTAAGCTATTGGAAATTAGGTATTTACGAAATAATTTGTCAGGCCAGATATTATCGCTGTCGGGCCAGTTCTGGCCCACGGACCACCTGTTGTTGCCTACCACTGTTTTAAGTAATTGTGGGTGTGCGTGCGTGTGTGCGTGCCTGTGCACACAGTAAAATGTCACACCACTCATTTGTCAGTTCCTGACGGTCTGTCTACTTTTGAAAAAGTCAGCATCAGATGAAACGATGCCAAAAACTGACAACGAAGGCGATAACACGCACGCACGCACACACACACACACACACACACACACACACACACACACACCAACAAGCCGTACGCAGCCCTGCGAAATAAGCTGAGAGTGGGAGTTAGCTAATCTAATCACAAACACATTCTCCCCAGACAATTAACACCAGACATATATACCGCACAGTAAATGTCCCAGGAAGAAGTACTCCAATTTGTTAGTTAAAAGTAGCAGCACCACAACAGCTTGTAAGCTCAGTCCTGGGGGATCTATTCTAAACGTTACTTAATACTGGCAGACAAATAAAATGTAACACAAAATATATCACAAACACACCTCCTCACTGGCTTCTGCACATAGTGTCAAGGTTTCCTTGAGCAAGTCTCTGAACCCCTAATTACTCCCGATGAGCAGGTTGGTGCCTTCTGCCTTGCATGGTTTCCTCTCCCTTCGGTGTGTGAATGTGTGTGTGAATGGGTGAATGTAATGCAGCACAATCTCAGTGATGTAAATAGGTTTTCAATGTAATGAGTCCCGGGATGCAGGGGTGGTCTTTTAGATGAGTCCCAGGGACATTTGATGAGTCCCACTTCAGCGACGTTTAAGAGTCATATTTTGCCATTTTTACAAATTGCAGCATTTAACTCCCATTTCATCTTATATGGTTATAATGTGGTTATATTCATGTAGAAAACGAAGAAGAAATTATTATTATAACTAAAGCTAGCAAAATAAATTAGAATTTAAAAAAAAAAGCTCTACATTCATACTACATACATATTTCATATGATTTTGGCTATATGAAATCTATAATAATTCTGCCAGTTTTAACTGTAAATAATGTTTTTATGACACATTACACAATACATACAAAATAAAAATGAATGCTACAAAACTAACCTGGAGATTAAGTAGAAGCAGTCATGGAGGAGGTAGGCTGTGCACAGCAGCACACATGTTAGATTTAGAAAATAGGGTTGCTAATATGTTTTGTTGCCCTGCAGTTGGCTTTGGCACTTCTTTTTTTGGGGGGGTGGGGGGTGCATGATCGTTTGCCCGCCAGGAACATAGGAATATTAACACGTAGAATCTTGTAGCCTGCCACAAACGGAAAAGCCGTTTTAACAGCGATGTATTCATTAATGCATGTTTTAATACGATCGTATCGAAATCTACCGTCCGTTAGCTTTGTTATGCTTCTGGCCCAATGGGCGCGGCCATTTTGAAAATGCGCGCGCATCCACTTACATTGCCGGCTCTGTTTTCAGACGGCTTTATCTCACAGAAGCGACATTGCAGTGGTCGCTTTGTCCCAGACAAGCGTTTTCAACGGCCTGTAGCAGGCGCTGTGATACTCGCGGTCCACTTTTTCCACCACCGAACGAGAGAACAAGCACCAGCTTCGTCAACACACACGGAATGGTTTCATAGTAAAATGCGATTACGGATATTTGGACTTCAAAGTAAGTGTCACGCGCGATAAAACCCTGGCAGGACGCGACAGAGGGATTAAACAATGGTAGCGGTAAATGGGTTAATGTGTGGTGGCACCGGTCCACAACGCACAACATACAACAGTATCGGCGTTTGTTACAGTACACAAAATGTGTGTTTCCCATTCAATCGGGTCTACTCTGTTTGTCATGCTCAAAAATGTTCGCCTGTCTTTCTGTCGGAGGCAGCGCCGTGTAGATGAGAGAGTTGCGACAACCCCGTTCACTGTTTATTCACAGAGCTTCATGAGTCACTGAACGGTATGTTGTCGTCACTCTCTCTCTCTAAACGGCTCTGGTCTCCAGGCTGCGCTCCGCTCAGCGCTCGTCTCTGAGCAAGATGGCGGCGCCCGTCAGACTGTTGTTGTTAACGGTTCTACAACGAGTCCTACGTGGATTTTATAGTTTATAACGTAGGATGAGGTCGCATGCGGCCATGCAAAAATGATCGTGTCCGTAGATTATTTGTTTTACCGCATTTATTTTCTCCGCGATTTCTTTTCCACGTGGATTATTATTACTGTACGCCGAGTACAGTAGTGCATCCCGTGGACGCAGAGGTTTTTTTTAAGTGCGGCCCAAAACTATAAAGTGCGTTTTGGGACGCAAAACGCACCCTATTTACATCACTATAATCTATGTAAAGCGCCTTGGATAAAGGTGCTATATAAATGCACCATTTACCATTTACCATAACCAAAGGGAATGAGATCAACGAGCTCAGACAGCAACAAAACTACTCTTCAGTCAGGACAACTCATGAATGGATAAAGATTTTATATTTATATTCAAAGAAATACTGAATATAAAAATATAAAATGAACACAGTACATTTAAGTATGTCGATAAATTGGATCAGCTTTTAGGAAATGTTGTGATATATTACTCAATTACTTATAATGACAATAATTAGGTGAGAACAAGATGAGCCGTTAATTTATGTTGATAGGGATCCCTAGAGACACACCATCCTTCCAGCATGATAAGAGTCTCCAGACAAATACCAGTGTTGCCAGGTTTTGTGACAGAAATAAGCGACCAGGTCTATGAAAACAAGAAGCCACTCCACAAATGAGAAAATGTACATATAATATTCATCGGCTATTTGAAAATAGACAATCTACAAGCTCAAGCTTTTTTATGTATTAAAAAACATAATGCGGGTATAGCACTTTTTTCCCCAGATGGGGGTCTGTGTGAAGAAATTAAATAAATATACATTTTGGCAATACAATGTCATTAAAATGACATAAAAATGTGTGACAATCACTGGTTTAAACAACCTTTAGGAAACAATGACCAAAAAAGCAACTACACGTTTAGAAAAAAGCCCCAAATAACGCCAATATTTAGCGTATATGTGCCCGTGGCGCGCCCACCATACTCTTCATTTAAAGGAGGAGGAGTGAATGCTGTGACATGACCAAAAAGCCAGCCTCCCAGCCCAAATCACACCCCCGTTACAAAGGGACCATATGTGTGATGGTTGGTAAACAAAACGTCTCATTTCAATCTCTACTGTTCTTGATCAAAACAATTGGGTGTAGGTGTGAAGACTGAGCTTGGTAGATAATAGCCGCAATTTGCAACACTATAGATAGTATAGATCATCCATCTATAAATGCACCAAGTGTCTGTCTGTCTGTCTGTCTGTCTGTCTGTAATCCATGTAACTCGAGAACCGTTCGCCCCACCGACTTCAAAATCAACACATGCGTTCCACACCACCGCAGGGGGTGCAGTGCCCGGTGTCGAGTCGGTATAGGACCCACGGTTGTCCAGAACCGCCCCAAAAAGCCCTCACATATGGAGCTGGCCTGTTCTGACCTCACGTTGTGAGCTTGTATTGGTTTTTGCTACTTTTGTGTGACACGGGTTAGGGCAAAGCAGGGCGTTAATTTAGCGAAAAATAAAAGATTAAAAGTTGAATTACGGCAATGCAAGGTTTCTGCCCAACAGCAACGATATGGCAACTTGGCAATTAACACTTTAATTGCCCGGGGTTATTTAATCCATTAAATTATAGCGCCCAGTCGATTTATAAACACGGAGCACTTTGACCGACGGACCGGATGTTGTTCCGGATGTGGCTGTAGCAGCTATAGCCACACCACTCTAGAGGCGATCGATAACAACGGGAGGTAAGAATAAATCTATCGCGACTAGCGACTGGACCGCGGAGGGCCGTCTAACACAGGATCTTTTTTCAAAATTAGACGGGATGATTTAGATCGCGAGTTATTAACGTTTTAAGATTTCCGTTGTCCTCGGCTAAACAGGGGAGGAACATTTTCGATGACGTCTCACTGTTCCATTTTCAAATCAATAAACTTCGTCTTTAGGATCAAACTTCGTCTTAGTAACGCCCGAGCGACAAAGAACTTCGTCCTGGGCGATGTGGGTGTTAAGGTCCTGTAAGTATACACAAAAATACTCTACTTATTCCCCCTAGGTATAAGTCCGAGTCGTAATAATAAATAAGAGATTTTATTTGCGTAGCACTGCAGGATTTAAGGTGATTTATAGCACTGAGAAACACAAACAATGTGGGAAAAACTACATAAGCATTGACAGCAGCTTAATCAAACATATAAAAGCAAACAGGCACACTTTGTAGTTTACTGCAGCCTTTGTGGTCAACACTATTAACTATTATCGGTTGGTGGGGTGGAGAGAGAGAGAGAGAGAGTGTGTATTTGTGTGTGCGTGCATCCTGCGTGTTAGGGGTGGGCAATATGACTTCAAATCAACATCACGATCATTTAAAACTTTTACTTCAATTCCGATTAAAGAATAATTATTTAAAAAAATATATAGTGGACCAAAATAGCTCCCATCTAGATCTGGTATTTTCACAATTTTCGTATACATAATAATAATAATACATACAATTCATATAGCGCTTTTCAAGGCAGCCAAAGTCGCTTTACAAAACAGAAGATTAGAAAATAAACTAGTTAAAAGGTTAAAAAGGTTAAAAACTACAAATCAAAAACAGGAAGTGTGTGTGTGTGTGTGTGTGTGTGTGTGTGTGTGTGTGTGTGTGTGTGTGTGTGTGTGTGTGTGCGTGCGTGCGTGCGTGCGTGCGTGCGTGCGTGCGTGCGTGCGTGCGTGCGTGCGTGCGTGCGTGGGGGGGGGGTTATGTAGGGAAAGCCAGTCTGAAATGGTGGGTTTTGAGTGTGCTTTTGATTTCGAAGGTGAGCTGGGAGTGAGTTCCACAGAGAAGGGGCAGCCACTGCGAAGGCCCTGTCACCCCAGGTTCGCTTGTTTGACTTGTGGGGTTCCAGTTGGTTGGCAGTGCTTGACCTGAGGGAACAGGTGGGGGCATGGCGTTGTATAAGTTCAGAGAGGTAGAGGGGGGCTTGTTGTTGAGGGGTTTGTAAGTGATGGTGAGTATTTTGAAGTCAATTCTGAACTTGACTGGGAGCCAGTGGAGTTCACGGAGGACAGGTGTGATGTCACCATTGTACAACAAAGTATAATACAGGGTTAAGTTGATTATTCGATTAACCTATTGTAAATGAGCAAAATTAAGACGGTTAATGGGTGCTTTTGCTTGCTATGTTTAGTCTATACTGTGTGTGTGTGTGTGTGTGTGTGTGTGTGTGTGTGTGTGTGTGTGTGTGTGTGTGTGTGTGTGTGTGTGTGCGTGCAGTTGTGCAATGTCCTGTTATGTCATTGTACATACTAAATGGTGCATTTATATAGCGCCTTTATCCAGAGTGCTATACTGTATAAATGCACCATTTACTATGTACAATGACATTAGTGGAACAGGACATTGCACAACACAATCCTACTGTATAGCCCGCATAATCCTTCGTCACTTGCTCTATGTTGTTTGTTGGGTTGTCTCTATAGTTAACTATAAAATGCTAAACTTAATCTACATATAGAAAACTCATCAATTCCTAAAACTAAACGTACTTTGCACTCACAAAAACTCAAACGGGAAAAACTAATGAATATTTCAAAACTAATACATGCTCTGCACATGATAGCAATACCAAAAATGTCACAGTTCACATACGCTTCTGACTGTGTAAATAATCAACTAACTTGAAGTTAACAATACCCTACTGTAATACACAAATCAACATGAGCGAGCTAGGCAAATGTGTCTCCTGAGTGCCTAGCTCTTATCTCTCCATTTGAACGGCTCCCTCTGTGTTTGTTACTTCCTGTTTTTGCTTGCTTTCTGGTTGTTCTAAGATCTCTGACCACTTCCCCTGCACCGCTTTCATCTCGCAGACTGTTGACTGAAGTTAGACGCACACACACACTAGGTCGGCTGGGAAATGCACGTTGTGCGTTCAACTTTACAGGCACATCTATGGTCGCCAACTACGGCACCTGAAATTCAAATAAGGGACGCCTGGGAAGGTGCAAAAATAAGAGACACCCAGAAAAAGATAAAATCTCTGTATGTATGTACAGTTTCCGTGTACGATATTAACCCCTTGGACCCAGCAACCATACTCTGGGGGGAACATTAGCCATGCAAAAATGGTCTGAGGTTGAGAACCACTATCATAAGGGTAAAGAAGAAGAAGAAGAAGAAGAAGAAATTAGGGAATAAAAAATAACAACCATGAAATGCAGAATAGAGAGAACTAAAGGTCAGTCTGAGAAGAAGCCTGCACCTATAGCCTGAAAGTGCCCTATGCTTTTCTGGGCATAGAGGGGCGGAACAAACTAGCGCTGGAAACCAACCCCACCACCCCCTGCCCCCACTACCCCCGCTCCTCTCCTCCTCCCCAGTAGAACGCACCCCTCCCCCCCCCCCCCCCTCCACTACCCCCGCTCCTCTCCTCCCCTCCTCCCCAGTAGAACGCACTATAGTTAGTTAGTTGCTGCGAGAGTGAGGTCTAGCCAACACCGGCTCGGGATTCCTGGATCGCTGCCCTCCACAAATTCCTATCCAACATCAGGTTCTTGAGCTCTGCAGTGTTGTCAGCCAAGCTGTCGCGCCGCAGCACGTCTACATAGGTGGTACGCTTCGTTCCCCTCCTGGCTTGCCTGATGCAGTGCCCTGCCAGCCTCATCCTTCTCTCTCTGACTTTGTCGACTAAATAAACTATAAATATAAACTATATAAACTATAAATATGAGGAAATGTTAGAGGGAGGAACAATGTTGGACACATACTGTACACAGCTTAACGTCTGGAAAGTTACACGACTGAGCCACCCAGGTGATGGCATCACCATAGTCTTATCGTGCATTACATGAAAACTCTTGTCAGACGGTAGTAAGTTGATTGAGTTGAGGGAGATGACAAGAGTTTTCATGTAATGCACGATAAGACTATGGTGATGCCATCACCTGGGTGGCTCAGTCGTGTAACTTTCCAGACGTTAAGCTGTGTACAGTATGTGTCCAACAACACAGGCACACAGCCATGCAAAATAACACTGCAATGAGGTGACAAAAGCTTTCCATCCTTAGCAACGGTTGCTTCTCTCCCAATTCTCAAAGATATTAGAAAAACTATTTGTTGCAAGGCTTGACCAATTTATTGACAAACACCAACTATTGAGCAATCACCAATATGGATTCAGGTCAAACAGGTCCACCTTGATGGCAGTAAATGAACTCGTAGAAGCAATAGCAACGGGCATTGATAACAGGGAATATACTGTGGGGGTTTTCATTGATCTAAAAAAAGCATTTGACACTATTGACCATAAAATACTTATTAAAAAAATGGAGAGGTATGGTGTCAGGGGAGTCGCTAGCATGTGGCTTGAAAGCTACTTGCATGAAAGAAAACAGTACGTGCATGTGAATGGTGTTGACTCAGACCAACTAAATATTACACATGGAGTTCCCCAGGGTTCTGTATTGGGCCCCAAGCTGTTTATTCTATATATAAATGATATAGGTGAAGCACTAACCCAACTTAAGTATGTTTTATTTGCTGATGACACCAGCCTATATAGTTCAGGAAGAGATCTTGAACAGCTCCTCCATGCAGTTGAAAAATAATTACAAATCCTAAAAAAATGGTTTGACACCAATAAACTATCACTAAATCTCAGTAAAACCAAATATATTCTCTTTTGTAATAGAAAAATAGATAAACCGGTCAAACTAACAATCCAAAATGTGGAAATCGAACAAGTCAATGAACACAAATTCTTGGGTATCATTATAGATAACAAACTCTGTTGGAAACCACACATAGATAACACAAAGTCAAAAATATCCAAAACAATTGCTATACTATACAAATTGAAACCCATTGTCAACCACAGTTCACTTTATCTGCTGTACTGCTCCCTCATACTTCCATACCTAACTTACTGTGTGGAAGTATGGGGGAGTGCATATAAAACTAACGTTAATCCTGTATTTCTGTTACAAAAAAAAGCCATAAGATTAATAAATAAATCGGACTACCTAGAGCCAACCAATCCACTCTTTATTAAAAATAAAACCCTAAAATTAGAAGACCTAGTTGATCTAAACACTGCTATAATAATGTACAAGGCCCACCACAATATTCTTCCACCCTGCATGCAGGAGCTGTTCAAAGCACGAGAGACCAGGTACAAACTCAGGGGAACTGGTGTATTCAAGAGAAACAACGCAAGAACCAACACCAAAGACAAATGCTTATCTGTAAGAGGAGTGCGTCTATGGAACAGCCTGGATAAGGATCTGAAAATGTGCTCATCAGTCACCAAATTCAAACAAATGTTTAAATCCAAAGTAATAAATAGATATAAAACATTAGAGTATCCTAGTTAGAAATAAGTAATAGTAAATATTAAAACCAAATAATTAAATAAATTTAAATATATACAAATGCAATTATTAAATAGTAATGTATAAATTTAACAAAGAAGCAGTCTATAGAGGGTCTGAGTCTTATCATTCTATGCACGAACTCATTTCATTATTATTATTATTATTATTATTACTATTATTATTACTATTATTATGTTATTTTCTTAGTTTACTGTCTGACAGTTTTGTCAGCTTTATTATCATTATTATTATTATTTATTTTTTATTTGGTTCTGTAAACCAATAGGGTAGGCAATTATAAGCTTTTAGCTTCAGCCTACACCTTTTCGAGCCACTCAAGTGTATAATGTATTATGTATGTATTGTATTGTGAAAGGTTCGAAATAAACTAAACTAAACTAAAACTAAACTAAACTATTTGGATTTGGCATTGGGCAATCTCTTTTGGGGTGGGGTTTGGCAAAGGGCTAATCATCCATCTGACCCCTGGAAAGCGCACGGGCAGCCACGTGGAAATGGAACGTGTAAAAAAGCCGACATGCAAATGAAGCGGAGGAGAGGAGAACTTGGAAGTGTATCTGTTGCTGTCTTGGGAGATAGAGGGGAAATTAATGAAGGAGATGGCAGAGGTGATTTTTCATTTCTATCTTTCTCTTTTTGTTTTTTTTAAGGGAGGACAGTGATAGAAGAATGTGGGGGAAATTATGTATGGAGGACAAACTGTATAAGAAGTGTTTCTCTGGGAATCCCTTTGGGAACGAGTGTGTTTTTAAAGACACGGCTCCTCAGACGCGTGCCGTCTATAAGGCCGGGCCTCCAGTCTCCACTGCAGCCATGGGGCGTCCGTCAGCGTCGCGTCACCGTTAGCCTCGGAGACCACAGGCATACGTCACCGTCAACGCAGGGAATGTTTCCATTTTAATCAATGAAGGGTGCTCCACTTTATACATAAAATATATTAAATATGATTGGATTTTATGCCGTATCCAACATGATCAACACTTGTTTTTCGAGGCGACCGTGTTGCGCTGGGCAGACGGCCAACGCAACACTGATGGAATACTTTCATTACCGTAAGCGAGGAAATACCTCGCTTTGTTGTTGCTTTTGGGTCAATGTATTAATTTATAGCCGTGTAATAAGCGGGCTAATAAACGGGTCATTATCGAGAAATAAAATCCCTTAAGGATGATGATAAAATCCTTTCATTAAACACCTCGACTACGTCTCGTGTTTAATCATCCTGTCAGGGTTTTATTTCTCGATGTGTACGTGACTTTCTGATGTTGTCTATTCATTCACATCATTCACAAGGGTTACTAGATCCCCAAAAATCCTAGCATATTTTTATGTAAGAAGCAGTAACCTGGCCTGGGCCGTGGCTCAGCGGTCCAGGCACCTTGGCTGGTAATCCGTGTGCCGCGGGTTCGACTCCCGATCCCGACGGCCTTCACTGCATGTCACCCCCATCTCTCTCCCCATTTCCTGTCAGCCTACTGTCTATCCCTCCATAAAAGATATATATAAAATAAAGGCGAAAGCCACAAAAAAACATTTAAAAAAAAAAGAAGCAGTAACCTTCTTCTTCTTCTTCTATTGGGGTTTCCGACAGTGTTGACGCTGCTGCGTATTACTGCCCTCCACAGTTCAGGGTGATATTCCGCTTGGTGTTCTATATCCTCTTATAGAGGTCTGTATGGCGGAGAAAAGCCAGAACGCTCGTCTCCACAGCTTGATGCTCCTTTCCCCTGACTGAACAGAGTCTTATCCTCCAAAGTGGAAATCCCCATATTGTCCAGTTCAACACATAACTGTGCTCTTTACTGCCCTGTATTTCTCACACTCAAATAGAATGTGAACAACAGTCTCTGCTCTTCCATATTCACACTTCAACCGCTTATCTGTAGTCGGGTCGCGGGGGCAACAGCTCCACCAGAGTGCTCCAAACTTCCCTCTCCAGAGCAACATTAGTGACTTCCTCCTGGGGGATTCCGAGATGTTCCAAGGCCAGTGAGTTGATGTGTTTCCTCCAACTGCACCTTGGTCTGCCCCGGGGTCTCCTCCCAGTGGGATGTGTGTTGAGGACCTCCCTAGGGAGACGCCCGAGAGGCATCCTAACCAGATGCCCGAACCACCTAAGCTGGCTCCTTTCCAGGCGAAGGAGCAGCGGTTTTACTCTGAGTCTCTCTCGTGTGACTGAACTTCTCACCCTATCTCTAAGGGAGATGCCAGCCACCTGTCGGAGAAAACTCATTTCGGCCGCTTGTATTCGTGACCTTATTCTTTCGGTCATGACCCAAATCTTAGCCGAGTCAGTTTAACAGTAACACCAAACATCAAATGATTCATTTATCCAAGTGAATTAATCATCTTTAATGTCAACTTAACTTAACAAGTGTCAACATTTGCACATGAAAAGGCCAATAGCAGCAAAACCCTGTGCTTTTATTTATGCCTCCTTTCACATGAAACATCCAACAGCTGCGAGAGAAAGATGGAAAGAAGAAGTAAAGAGAACCGTCTCTCTCTTCATCTGAAGACTAGAAGATGACTCAAAGTCTCTGATGCTGCTTCCCCAGCCCAGACGCCAGACAGCACATTTACACCGACTGAAGCCGCATTTATACTTTATCATACAGATTAAGCATTAGTTTAGTTCTCCCAAAAAGTATGTGTGCATGTGGATGTGTCCTGTGTGCATCTGTGTGTGTGGTGGAAAGTAATTAAGTGCAAGTTACTCAAGTACTGTTCTTAAGTACAATTTTGCTTTTACTTACAAAGTATTTCTACACTGCAGCATTGATACTTTTACTTAATATTAGGGGTAACTTAAGTAAAAAAAAATCCACCGCTGGTGAATGATAGGGGGAGGCTGTGAGCCAGGCCTGGACTGGCCACAGGACGTACCGGGCATATTCCCGGTGGCCCAGTGAAAAGATGTCATTGGCTCACTAGCTTGTGAAGCTAGTGAGCCAATCCTTGAGAAGCAGCAGCCCAGATTGTATACTCTGCATTAGCCTCGGTCCCTGGCTTACTCATCCGCGAAGAGAAAAGCCTGGTCACAACCTAAGGCAGAGACGGTATCGGCGCAAGTGTCCGGCCGGAACATCTGTGAGATGCATTTCCCCAAGATACGATAGTTTTTCGACCAATCACAACACTTGTTTCATTCACAGAGATATAAACAGATTTGTAAAGCTATCTAATTTCTGCTATCTGCATGCTGGTTGTGGTGGGCCGATCTGGGCCAAATTCGCACGAAAATGTCGGGCTGAAGTTTTGTCTCAGTCCAGCCCTGGTGTGAGCTGCCAGAACAAGTCAGTCTCCAAATGTGCATGCAGTCTCAGCCATTCACCTGCCTTTCCCCTGGCTGTGTACACAGTGCATCAGCATACAGTGTAGTCTCAGCCATTCACCTGCCTTTCCCCTGGCTGTGTACACAGTGCGTCAGCATACAGTGTAGTCTCAGCCATTCACCTGCCTTTCCCCTGGCTGTGTACACAGTGCATCAGCATACAGTGTAGTCTCAGCCATTCACCTGCTTTTCCCCTGGCTGTGTACACAGTGCATCAGCATACATTACAGTGTAGTCTCAGCCATTCACCTGCCTTTCCCCTGGCTGTGTACACAGTGCGTCAGCATACAGTGTAGTCTCAGCCATTCACCTGCCTTTCCCCTGGCTGTGTACACAGTGCATCAGCATACAGTGTAGTCTCAGCCATTCACCTGCCTTTCCCCTGGCTGTGTACACAGTGCATCAGCATACAGTGTAGTCTCAGCCATTCACCTGCCTTTCCCCTGGCTGTGTACACAGTGCATCAGCATACAGTGCACATGCTGCCTGGGTATAAGAGAGGAGCAAACAAACAAACATTGATTGGTATGGGTGGTGGTTAGTGAGACATGTTACCCTGGGATTAGCCACTTAAGCTCTGTCTGTTGTCGGGCAAAAACCTTGTATCTCCAAATGCAAACGTATTGTTTTTATTATTATTATTTTCGTAAATTATTGATTTGATCATATAGCAGGTGATCTCCCAGCTCTTCTATTGAGACATTTTGACCATAGTGTCAGGTAGGTCACCTACTGGTTGATGTTGACAATAAAGTTATTTGAAGCAGACAATTAGGTCCTATTTTAGTCCCTAGGCACTTTGGATTTAACATCATGTCCTGTGTTTTCTAAATCAGCCTTACCCCTTATCCCTAAACTTCTTTTTTACCATTTTTAAATTGTTCAACTAGCCAATCTATAGAGACACAGTGTGAGCTTGTAGATTGTCTAATTGAACAATTCAAAAATATGTTTCAAAATAGTAATAAAAAGGCAAAGAAATGTAGGGATAAGGCATGAGGCACTGATGAAAATAGGGCCCAATGCACCAAATTGGAAGTCACATAGTGACTGTCTGCATTGGTTTAACTCAGAGAAAATGTCCCCATTGAGGTATTTTCTGTTTTAAATAGTCAAAAATGTATCCTATGCCTGGTTTAATTAAATACATGTTATTGCGGTTGCATTAATGGTCTTTGTGCCTTGTTATATCCACTCGTTAATGCAAAATAGGCCATTTATTTTACCGTTTATGTGATAAATATGACCAATATGACTAATTACTGAGACTCTACAGAGAGACATTTAATGAGCCACATGAGAGGGGCGTGTCTGATCAAATGAACATCTAAATATCTAAATATTGAATCAATCAAGCTACTTAAGTTAAAACATGTCTGGGGTGCACACAAAAAGGCCAAGTAGGCATGAAAATGACACAAGACGTTTCATTAAAAGATAGCAACAACAAAAAGATCTACAAGCTCACATCGCGATCCGATGCATTGAGCTTGATTGGCTTTTTGATTTGTCAATTGTGAAAGATTTTGCCTAATGACATGCCCAAAATAGGGACACCAAGATAATGATCTGATAAAGTCGGGATGGCCATTTGGAGAAATGTTATCGGTAACCGTTAGGCCTTACCGATCTAATCGTTAAGGAGGCAATAAATAAATAAATTGTTGCAGGTGTGTGTGATATGAAATTTGAGCTTACCATAATCACAGAAGTCCTTATTAATCCATATTCCATCATATTCAAGGGCTTTTGGAGAGAAATTAGACTTTCACTGCAGAGGGGAGGTGTGTGTCTGTGTCCAGCTGATGCTTCTTGACGCTCGTTAACGCATCATTAACCAGCATCATTAACTGTTAACAGTTAACTGTTAGCCATATCACCTCTAAGTACACATGCAAATGTTTGGGCTGTAACAGATCTAGCACTGACAACAATGCCCTTACAGAGTACATCAAACAACGCTTACCTCATCACTTTCGGATTACAAACTTGTGAAATATTCTGTTTTCAAGGGAAATGTAAACACCCATTTCAAACAAAGGGAGAACATGGAAGCTATTCCTTGCTGAATGATACATCTAACTAGGTTACATGGAAACAGCATCCTGAGTTTCAACAAGATTGTGGGGAAAAATACCTATTTGGCCCTCTGGGGATTTCAAAATGCAGCAACAGGAAGTAAACACAAAAGACAAAAACTAAAATAGAATAGAGGTCAGAGGAATCCATCACAAAGAGTCCATCTCAAAGTCAACATGTGCTTTAGATAAAGCAATGACACACGTACGGGGGAACTTGCACTCTGTGCAGAGTGAAGGCGCACTATAATACACACAGGGGACCACTTTGGTGCGGTCGCGCAGAAACCTTGTAACTCCTGTCCATATTACATGCTGTTATGTTTAAAAAGTCCATGTTCTCCCTACTTTGTCACAGGCACGTAGCGTGGATTAAAGCAGGGGTTCTCAACCCGTGGGTCGCGACCCCACAGGGGTCGCCAAATTATTTATTATTATAATTATTATTTTTTTCAACTGAATGGCTGGGAAATGGAAATTGAGAGTTTACATAGTACACATAGTACATGCATAAACTTTCCTTAATTATTTTTCAGTATTAATTTATGATATATTTTCTCTATTATTAAGGTTATTTTTGCAGTCAGTTTGTATTGGAGGTGGCGAAGCGGGCAGGGCGGGGGTCACGAGACATGGCCAAAGCATTTCCGGGGGTCCCGAGCCAAAAACGTTGAGAACCCCTGGATTAAAGTATTGACTGGGCAAAACATTTTTGGGGGGGCGCAAACTTGGTAATGGGGGACCATTTCAAACAAAGGTGGATTGCTGTGGTTCGCTATACAGAACTTTGCATGCACAGGGGGTGAAGGGCTGCCAATGTAGGCTATCTGTGTTTGTTTTTCTTGTTTTTTCGCTGCCGTTTTTCAGAAGTTAGACTGGGCCGGCCAGCTCCCTAATAGACCGGGCCACGGCCCGGCTGGCCCAATGGAGAATCAGGGTCCAAGTCCAAGTCTGCTTGTTTCCCGTCAATGTTGGCTTCTTTTATTCCCCAAGTTGTGGGTTGTGGTTTTTTGGGCTTGTTTTCTTCTTTTGAATATCAAACAAGCCAACATTTCTTTGATGTATAGGTTTGGGGGAGTGTGAATCACATTGAGTGACAGAATCGGTCTGGTGTCTCTACTATGTCTGTAGTATAGTATACAAATGACCAAAACATTCTTACATAGTATTTAGGCTAATGAGAAATGCATAAAATATTTATTTATTAGTATTATATGGCGATATTATTGTGCTTGTTTTGGCTTGTTTTTCGAGGGAAGATTTGGCTTATTAGTGGTACACTACACAACATGTTCTTCGCTTGTCTGCTATTTTTGTTATTTTTTCCAAGTGAAAGTGGTTAAGTGTGTGGGTGGTTTATATAATAGTGAACCATTCCGTCCGACAGTGACGACCTATACAGCTTTCTTGTACAAATTCGGCGCCCCCGCTGTTACCTGACAGCCCTGTGCGCTCAGAATACCACATACCAGCTTACATCTTGGACAGCAGAGGCGTTTACATTTTGGCAGCTCAGAGCTCAGCCATGTTCGCTTAGCTCTCCGACTTGAACGAACGCAGTGTGTGTGTGTGTGTGAGAGAGAGAGAGAGAGAGAGAGAGAGAGAGAGAGAGAGACCTTTATGGTAGTCTACCTGGCCCCCAGCTCCCCTTCTACAGCAAACTGGAGAGCAAATCAATCTCACAGGAGACATTCCATTCACTGCACTCCTAACAGGACCCTCCTCTAAAATAAATCCTAACCTAAACACATAGTATACAATACATACAAAAGCAACAAGACTGAACTTTTAGAGGAACGAACCAAATCAATTTAAATCACGCACGCACCTGTGTGTGTGTGTGTGTGTGTGTGTGTGGGTACATGCGTGTAAAATATGAACAAAACGGTTAGCTGATTTGTCCAGTCATCTCCCTTTGACTCCTACAGTCACTATGGCAGCGACAAAACTTTCACTGTCAGCCCCATGTCACAACAACGGAGCTACAGCCTCTTCATACAACACTATTTTCACATCACCGCAGACTATATATATATATATATGGCAGGGCAATTAACCAAAACTGTATCTAACAGTAACACAATGCGACGCATCGAGCCTGTAGATCTGTTATTTTCCAAATATCTACTATTATACATTTGAAAACTTGAAATGGGACATTTTGAAGCCAACACTTTTTAGCACTTTTACTCAAGAAAAAGTTGAATTCCAGACTTGTACTTAAGTTGTAACAGAGGATTTCTAGACAGAAAGATACTTTTACTGTAGTTACTACAGTAACTAAGTAAGTACAGTAAGTATTCAGTGTCCGCCACTGAATACAGCTGTAACTGACCTTCTGGGGTTTATGGAGTGAGGGCGGGGATGTGGAGGAGGGGGCTGCGTGGGGACTGAGTGGAGCAGTAGTAATTTACAGGCCGTAATAAAACGGCTTCAACCATGAGGGACCATCATTCAGCATGCATTGATGTGTTGACGTGACACGTGAGGCACGTTAAAAAGCACACAACACAGCATACGATGGAGACATATTGTCACTGTAAGGGTTGTCAATGATAATAATAATAATATAGTGCATGGATTGAATAAAAAAAACGTATTTAAAATAAATAAAACCATTAAAAGACTACTTCTATTGCTCCTCTATTGCTGTGAACTGTACACAATACATTCTTTGATTGATCGATTGATTGAAGGATTTATTAACAGTTTGGGAGAATTACAAGCACATTCAAGCACAACTCAATACAAGACTGTGGACGACACCATAAAGCGTTATGTTTGCAAATTACAATAGGGTCCACCACACTTCTACAATCTGTTGTACAAATTTAAATCAATCAAAACACGCGCACACACACACACACACACACACAGTTACGATAGGGGTTCGAGTTTCTAATACACAATAAAAGTCCTCAGTTAGTGTCAATTTATCCATTTGTGTAACTCCAAGAGTACAAACTAAAGAGGCCACTTATAGCCTATAATTTGTATCAGGCTGGGAGTTATACATCAACAAACAGAGGATTTTACTGGGTAAAGATGCCACGGCTATTATTACAACAAAGGCGGTGAACATAGCCTGTACTACAACTGCACGCGCGCTTCACACTGAGGACAAAAGGATGCTGATTCCACCTCTTCTCTTCCAGACTAGTACAGTATTTGTGGCACACACAGCCAGCCAAGCAGCCCTCCAGTCCAGATAACTTTCTATAGTTCCCCCTAAAGCCTGGTGGTGAGGCGAGGTTAAGTTCCCCCCGTAATGAGTAATGAACAACGCACCACAACAAGCCTTCGCCAGACATGAAGTCAGACAAAAACTAAAAACAAAGACATACATATCATGGATAAATATATATAAAAAGAGAATGAACCTCACCTTAATTAATTCGTCCGCTGGCACAAAAACCGTGACAATCCCCCGCCGACCACCGTGCGATTATTCTTATTCTAAATGAGGCTCAGTTGTTGTGCTACTCCTTCTGCGCTCCTCTTTGTTTTGCAGGGCGGCGTGGCTCCTCCGTTCTGTTGTGTTGTTCTGACTAGTGTGTTTGTTTGCTTTCCTATTTCAGCCCCATCCAGACAAGGAGGACCCTCCTCCTCCCACCACTCTGACGGCAAGAAGACCTCTCTGTCCGTCTCAGGCTGGCTGGCTGCAGGCAGCCGTTCAAACAGAGGGGGAGACAGACCCTCTCCCTCCCTCTCCCTCGATCTCTTGCCAGAGAGAGAACAGCCGCTGGCGTCCTGGATGTATCCTTGAACTGGTGATGAGGGAGTATAATATGCACTGTATCTAACATGCAGTAGTAGCAGTATGGTCTCTGACCTGCCTGCTACTGCACTGCTGTAGAACGGCGCGGGAGTCAGTCTCTCTCTCTCTCTCTCTCTCTCTCTCTCAATCTCTCTCTCTCTCTCTCTCTCTCTCTCCCCCTGAGCTCCTTGTGTTGTAGCGGCTACAATGTGTAGCCTAATATTTTGGTCACAGTCACTCTCTCTCTCCCCCTCCCTGTCTCTCTCTCCCTGTCTCTCCATGCCCCCCCCCCCAACACACACACACACACACACACACACACACACACACACACACACACACACACACACACACACACACACACACACACACACACACACACACACACACACACACACACACACACACACACACACTGTATGTATGAAGTCTATGGAGATGCTTGGTATATTGAGAAAAATCTTCCCATTTGTTCTTCCTTCATGTTCTTCTTTCACTCTATTATAGCTTAATTTCCCCTCATATAAATTAATGTAATATTGTCTGGGCTGCTACATATTCAACATATCTCACTAAATCATTCAAAAAAGGTTTCTGAGAATGATTTCACATTCAAATAGGTATGAGCCATCTGCCCCACTCTTTATTAAATATTCACTATTACCCATGTTTAAATTTAAAAAATCACACCTGTGTGAACTGAGTGGTGCAAGGTCTTATATAACCTGATCAGCTGTGGTCTGACGTAATGTCAGTGACCATAGTAACCATGCTCATTCTTTTGAGGGACAGGTACACAAACACACACACACGGGTACTAACAAAGCCAGTTGTTGGAGTGGTTTGCACCACTCAAAAATGCAAACAAGACATTCCCTCTTCTTTTCACAATTGTTTCCGTGTTACTTCTGACATTCACTCCTACCCCACAAGGCAAAGAGATGATTTTGAATTACCCTATTGTCGCACTTCCAAACATCAATCATTCATCAAATTTAGAGGCCCTCATTTATGGAATTCCCTATAGATGCTTCACTTAAATCCTCATTATCCTTGCCAATATTCAAGAAACATCTAAAGAAATATCTTATTTCTTCCTCTCTGTAGATTACATGATTTAATTTGATGTGTCATCCTTTCTTTTGTGTGTTTGTTGTTGCATTATTTATTTCCCCTTTTTGTGCAGTCTCTGTTTTTTTACTTCTTTATTGCACAGCTGCTCCCTTTGCCAACTTGTAGTCTTTTGTATTGTTCTTAATGAACTTTTAATCTGCTTAATCAATGACCTCTTCCATACAGGAAAGGATTCCAAATAAGCCAGCTGGCTTCTTCCTTTCCTTGCATTGTATTTTTATTGTCTATTTTTTGAGTGGTGCAACCACTCCCTTACGGAGCTATGTGTGTGGGTGGGTGGGTGCGTCTGAGCACGAAAACAGCATGGTTGTTTTTCACATGTGCGCAACCTAACACACACACAAACACACACGCACATATTAACTGTATATATGGTGATTTCGGGTGTGCCAGTACAGTACAGTGACAGTACAGTACAGTAGAGGGTACAGTAGAGGGACCCCCACACGGTAACTCTGTCATTTCTCACCCGTTTTGGACGCGGGGCGGCTCGCCGGAATCGGGCCGGCACCCTGGGTGGGTCTGGAACCCCCCAGTCTGTATTAGAAGGTGAAAATGCCCCGCAGGATCACTACTAGTAGTAGCCTCTATTTCCATTTGTGTTGGTGTTTGAAAGCAGACGCCAGTGAGAGACCGAAGCCTCAACTAAACAACAGACACAGTCACAGTAATGAGATATTATGACCGACAGTATGATGAGTACTTAAAGTGATAACTCATTTATATTTAGACAACTGAAACGTACATCATGACAACACATCATTTTAGGGAAGACACTCCTTTTAAAAAGCCTGGAGGAGGCATTTCACTCACATGATGCAATGTTTTTACCCTGTGGTGGCACTGAAGGGCCGGGGTCAGGAGATGGAAAGCATACATAGGAGGAGCACCATATTTCATAAAGTGCTTTAAAACTTACATGTTTTACTTTTGTCCATGCACTTTCTTCCTCATCTGTCCTCTTCTTTAGAAATAGGCTCTATGCACAAAGAATAACTCTTCCTACTTCCGGACCCCTTCCCTACTTCCTTCACAGGCGTTACTGATGATAGTAATTAAGGCTCCGTTCCATTCAACAGGAGCTGCTATTGTGCATGTTGGCTCACTGGCAACACTCTGCTACACCATGCAGTGGGTCTCAGAGGGTGCGTTCGGAAATGCGCACCGGGAATGTGGTCAGTTTGTTGAGTGTGGTGGGCGGTGACGTCACAGAGTGCGTTCAGTGTGCCTTAATTACGAACGACCACAGCTGTGACGCAATCACACCGATTCACACTGGACAACCCCAGCTTCAGGGTGGGCACCCGGCACACCCGGTGCGCAGCGCACTGGATTTTCGAACGACAACCGAGTGCACTGAATAAACGAACGACAAGAGAGCACACCAGTGCGTTCAGGGCGCATTTCCGAACGCACCCAGAGTGTCCTTGAGTGGGTTTCAAGTGGCCCTATAAGGGGGTTTAACTCTGAGGGCCAGGCTACACTGGGGCGCAGAATTGCTCTGCTCCGTTCGTGGAGCGGAGTCCGCAACGGTACGCTGCGTGAAAATTTTACTCTATTTTTCCGCATGTCCACGGGGGGTCACACAAAACAGTAAATACGGAACTCCCCGCGGGGCGGACGGATTGTCGGTGCAGCCACCTAGCTGCTCTGCCCCTGGTACGGTTCCGTTCCATCCCAGTGTAGCCCTGACCCTGAGAGTGTAGGCCTACAAATGGAACTAAATACAGCGAGATGTGAATGTGTTTGTGCAGGCAAACACCACCACACTACTCAGTGGTGTAGAGAGAAATGATTGGTAAACACAGGGAAAAGTTACATACTAGGCTTTTAAACAGCCTGTGACTGTGCAGTGTGCACAGTCTAGTAGCCTGCTATTACACTGTACAGAGAAACCAGCGCGCGGGCGTGCGAGTATACATGCGTCTGAATAACTCAGAAGGAACCTGGGTTGTAAGCCCCCCCCCGGCCCCCCGTGCCCTCCCTTCGGAGCTCGTTGACAGTATCACAGAGTGTGTAAGCAGTCTTTGATATATTTGCTTTAATTATGGAAGATAATGACTTTCAATTTGTGACGCATGGGGGCTCAGGAAATGGCAAACTGCCCCCTGGAGCCCATGAATGACTAATACAGCTCTGGGCCGCTGGGGCACACACTAGGAAATCTTATGGAAGATTTGAGTTAATGAAAACGCATAGCGATCCGCGATGATGATAATGTTGACTTTTGTACCCCCCTCCCCTCCCTCAAGAAACGGGTGCTCTCACGGGACGTATGCACTGCTGCAGTGTATGTTGTATGTGCATGCGTGTGTGTGTGTGTGTGTGTGTGTGTGTGTGTGTGTGTGTGTGTGTGTGTGTGTGTGTGTGTGTGTGTGCGTGCGTGCGTGCGTGCGTGCGTGCGTGCGTGCGTGCGTGCGTGCGTGCGTGCGTGCGTGCGTGCGTGCGTGCGTGCGTGCGTGCGCGTGTGTAAACAACTTTTCCAAGGACATTCATTTACTCAAGTAAAATATAGATACGGTACTAAACAAATGCACATTACTGGAGTAAATGCACTTTGTTACAGACAGTCCACCACTGGATGTATGTTACATCTCCTTATAACACACCGATCAGACACGTGCACGTGCACACATGGACATCAAAGGGGGCTTGAGCCCCTGCCCTTTTACCCGTCCCTTTTGTCCCTGTCTCTATTTGCACACTGAATGCTGCTGTGGGTAGATTAAGGAGATAACCTTATGATAAGCACTTTTTACTGCATTGGTCTCGTGCCTAATGTCTATGCACACGCACTTTATATGGCCAACGTGCACTTATCGCATAGCACTTTGACGCCTGCACTTTAATGGTTATGTGCACTTTGGTATCTGCTATGTGAACTATTTGTTTTATTTGTACTGTTTCATTGTTTAATGTACTGTCTATGCTGCAACCCAATTTGCCCTTCGGGGACAGTAAATAAACTTGAACCTTGAACCTTGTAAATAAAAAATGTCCCTCTCTAGATTAATGCAGTTAATTAATTTACTATGGTGAAACAAACAGCAAATGCCCCCAAACAAAGGCAGCATTCAGTAGCATTGCCTTTTTCTAAACTCTCCTGTGTAGAAATCCCTGTCATTTTCAGTAGTTAAAGAGTGTGGAGTCGTGCCTCCCAAAGTAGCTGATCTATCTTTTGGATCTGCTATTTTCTTTTCTTTTCTTTGCCAAAGGTTGCCCTTTTAGGGAATTTCAGCCCCTGCCACTCTAACATTCTCTGCACGTCCCTCACCAAATAGAAAACCACAAATGAGACAAAACTATATATAAAAGTGTCAGAAAGACATCCTCTTCATCTCAACGATGCATTCATTCACCCTCCCTCTTCATCGTGTCTCAGTGAACAAAAGAGAGCATGAAGGAGCCTCTGTTTCCCTTCGTCTCTCGTCCTTTGTTCTGACAAGAAAAAGACCCAAGTACAGGACAGACGAATAATAATGCACACTTCTGCTCTCCGTCTCTCCAGAGCCCTTGTTCTCTCGCTCTCTCTCCGCTCGCCCACGTGTGTCCGAGCCGCGGGCGATTAATTAAAAAGGAACGGCGCGTGCTGTCAGGCTGCTGGCAGTCATCAAGGCCTCGTGACAATAAACTGACCATCACTGTTTTAATTGGCATTCGGAGGAGGTACTTTGTGGTCACTCTGGTGGTGGGCCAAACGAGCTGACAGGCGGGCGGACGGACGGACGGACGGTCACACTGATGTTCATTTGGTTGACCACCACAGGCTGTGATAGAGCATCACACACACACACACACACACACACACACACACACACACACACACACACACACACACACACACACACACACACACACACACACACACACACACACACACACACACACACACACACACACACACACCACTATACCCCCACCGCTACACTGGTGCTGATGCTGACTGCCATTTGCTTCCGCCTGGCTGTCTGTCTTAAAGGACCACTTCACCACTTTTCAACCTATCTTCATATAATAGGTCATCACTAATAATCGTGATAAAATGACACAATTCTTTTCTACTCAGTCTGTGTCTCATAGGAGGGCTGAGGGCAGTTTACAAACCCGTCCACCAGTGACATCATCAATGGGGAATCCAAGCTAATAGAAACTGCAGGCTTTCTAGTCCTGAAAAGTTGCAATGCGAAAAAGGAAGCCATCGTTCTCACGATAATAAAAATCTAAACATTTTTGTAAAAAACATCTTGTTTAAAAATATCTGCCTAACGATGATGTCACTGGTGGACGGGTTTCCGAACTGCCCACAGCCCTCCTATGAGACACAGACTGAGAAGAAAAGAATGGTGGTATTTTATCATGATTATTAGTGAGGACCTATTATATGAACATGGGTTGAAAAGTGGCGAAGTGGTCCTTTAAGCACACCAACCCTAGCATCCATATCCTGGGCATGTCATAATAAGTAAACATTAATTTTGGTGAAAATATTTCCAGTATTTTCGGTGAAGAGAATCAGAGTAGACCGTAGAGGGAAAAAGGTGGGGGCTATGCAGAGACAAAATGTTTTTATAATCGTCATGGGGGCCCGCCCCCTCCCCCCGCTGGCAGGTGAAAACAAGCCACCAGATTAGCATTTGAATGCCTGATCTGCATGTGTACAAGTGGACAGGCAACACGGTCCACCCAAGGGGCCAGTGAGGCGCTCCAACGTTGAAGCACTGGGCCCTAGTGGTAAGAGGAAGGACTGCAGGCGGACCCGTGGATTCATGACGAGGAAACCCCGTGCAGCTGGGCTTTAGCATTGAGCGCTCGGTTGCACTTCCGCATTTGACCACCAAAATTTGGTGTGGGGGGAGCTTCGCGCCAGTTCAGTCTCTATCCTTCTTTATACTCTATGGGTCCACCCCCCACCACCCCCCTGCCCCCGTGCCAGGACAAAAGAGGTGTTAAGGTGCGTTCAGACTTGGATGGTTAGAGCGGCGCGATTACATACAAAGTCAATGCAAAGACGAGAATTGCGCGAACGGTCGTGGCGCGACCTGGCGCGGTACAGGGACGGAAGCGAATATATAAATTCCATAGAGTAATGGTCTAATTCCTCATGGGGGCTCGAGCCCCGCCGCCCCCACGAAGTCTACGTCACTGGGGCTATGTATGAATGAATGAATAGTTTATTTCGGTGCTCTACATTTACATGTTAAGTTTCATCATTTGCATTTAAGTTTTTACAAAGAGGTGGCACCGAAAAGGTCTAGGCTGAAGCCGAAGCTTATTTTGCCTAGCCTTTTTTAAGAAAATAAACAAAATACAAAGTTAATACAAAGAAAGTATGTCTGTATAGACCCCTGAGGGATATATAGGGAACCAATTCTGGGGAAAACGTTCCACAAAAATAGCTGTTGAGACGCTTATCACCTTATCAGCTGTCTTCGGTCAGGAGAATTAGTGTAGAGGGGAGAAAAGAGTGGACCAGTTAAGTGCAGAAAGGTATGAGGGTTAAACAATCCATTTTCATGTCCTTTGCCTGCAGAGTCGTATTTCACAGCAGCCATAGTTGCGTATTGTGACTCTCTCCAGACTCCAGTCTTCACAGGTGTTATCAATGATACTACTTAAGAGACTGTTCCATTTAGAATCTCACCAGCTGAGTCAATAACATGCACAATAGTTGCATCCTGACCGTTCGATCATCTGAATGGAATGGAACATTATTTAGTACCAAGTACCATTGCTATTTGAAGTAACATTAAGCCAACAATGTGTGGCTGGTTGGCTGCCAAGAATAATGTCTATTTTAACTGTAACCCCCGGGATTCGAACCTGAATCTCCCACGTGGGAGACCATGCATGCAAACATCTACCACTCACAATTAAAGGGCCACTTCACCCCTTTTGCAACCAGATCTTATTTTAATGATGTTTGGGAGACGAGAAACACTTTCCTGGTGGGTTTTATGTAGGTAATATGTGTTTTTAGATATTTTAGTATTTCAAAGTGTCCATGATGTCATGGACAGCTGGGCTCACTTCCTCCCTGGACTACAATTTCCATAATTCATCAGTCTGTTATCTTTTAATAATGACCGCAGAACTCAACAGACCGCTGTCTAATCAAAGACCCGGAGCACCTGGCCCATATTAATCTACGTTGCTTGATTTTTACCATATCCAACATTGCAGCAACGCAAACCAACACACAATTGTCATTTACAGCTAAACAGCAAAACTCAAGAATGTTTTTGAAAACACGTGAAGAAAGAAATAGATAGTAACCGCATATTGATTCTATTTAATCAAAACATCCCGTTGTTTTCCGAGCTGACTGCGCTGCACTGAATGCACCTGGCATAAATTAATGACTACTTTCATCACTGTATAGGAACTTTGTTTTCTCAACAATGACCTGTTCCCCAGTGATTATGCTTTGCCTAACATACTCTACCCATACAGAGCAACATTAGTAACTTCCTCCTGGGGGATATATTCTTTCTGAGACGTCCGTGTGTTGATATAATCCGCTCCATCTGGTCCGTTGGTCTGCCAGGGAGTCTCCTCCCAGTGGGACCATGCAGCGAGGACCTCCTTAGGGAGAGACGCTCGGGAGGGAGGCATCCGTATAGATGCCCAAACCACCTAAGCAAGCTGGCTCCGTTCCAAGTCAGAGCAACAAACAACAACACACCGTCAATCACACGGCGTAGTGTCTGACACAATGCTTGCCT
>NC_136801.1:23863255-23873255 GCF_951216825.1 Electrona antarctica | reverse complement strand
GTCATGAAGTAAGAACTTGATAGAACTTCTCAAGTTTTGTCATTTGGGATTGTGACGGTCCGCTGGCGATGGCGACATTTCAATGACATCTCTCATCTTTTCGTCAGTGACAACAACGTGATGACAGCAGGAGAATAAGGCGGCTCGTTTCGAAGCGTTAGCAGCACTGTCACAACACGGACAGACGCAGAGGACGCGTCGCCAAGGTCAACCTCAGAAGTCAGCCATGCGTGGCCTCCTCCTTTCAAAGCCGACACTTAAATGTCAAGGGTGCAGAGACGTGGTTCCGCCGTGATGAAACGGGTGTTGAGCACGAGAGACACAACCTTCAGTCCACACAGCACAACACCACGGAAACTACACAATAACAACGACATCCTTACAAAGCATAACAATCTGTGAAATTAAACTGGATTTTGTCAGAATACATGCTACAGTATGTTCCTTGGGTGTCATATAGCATAATAGTCCAATGTCCTTTGTAATTTATACTTTTGAATACTTGACTATACTTTGTCCACCACTACACACACACACACACACACACACACACACACACACACACACACACACACACACACACACACACACACACACACACACACACACACACACACACACACACACACACACACACACACACACACACACACACTACAGTATCTTCCTTATATAGCATAATAGTCCAGGTCCTCCCTGTGGGGACCAGATGTCAGGGAGGTGACGGAGGTCAGTATGCGGGAAGAATGTAGCTTTTAAAATGATGTGCTCTGTGTGTGTGTGTGTGTGTGCGTGTGTGCGTGCGTGCGTGCGTGCGTGCGTGGGGAAGGGGGGGGCTCCAAAGCCCCCCCCCCCCCCCTTCCCCTCCTGGAGCCCCCCCTGCCCCCCTGCCCTCTTCAGAGTGTGTCCCCGCACTTCACACGTGGACCACCGCACACAACGTCCCTCATGTCCCTCACGCAAGGATCCCCGCGCTCCAAGTCCTGCTGACTACGCCAGATTGTAGTGATGCGCACTGCGCAGGAGCGGGGATTGAACCACAGTCTCCCACTCACCAGACTGACGCACAACCTGTCCTGCCATAAGGACTGAGCCCGATTGGGAGGGCTGTTGTGGGCCGTGTCTTGGCTGGGTGCTCTACACACGCACACATGTCTAAACTCTAAAGATCCAGAGTTGGGTAGGCTGCCAAAAGTTGATCCAAACACATAACAATAGCCTTGCTGTACCACCACTGGACTCGTGCCCTGGCAGTAAATATTTTGACAGGGGCCTGACTGTTTGTTGACTACAAGAAATCACAAACTATCGAATCCCCAAATTCTACAGCTGAACATAATGTACAATTTACAATTTAGGCATTTAGCAGACGCTCTTAATCCAGAGCGATTTACAGTAAGCAAGAACAACACATGGTAAAACATCAAATACATAATAATAGTCATCAAGAATCATATGTAAGCTATAAGAATCTAACATCTGTCTAATAGTGGAAAATGGAACTGTAATGTAACAGAGTATTGGGTTTGTCTCTTTCTGTCAGTGACATTGTCCTGCATCCGATCATGTGTCCCTATCCAAATCATGTTCTCCAATAGCCTCTTCTGTTTTTTTGGTGCGTTTTCAGGGGGAAATTGGGAGCGAGTCTGCAGTTCTGATTGCAATGGATTCCATAGTTTTGGAGCCAGAAAGGGGAAGAGTTTGGGACTGTTCTGTGTGTGAGAACAGATCATGTGCTTGATGCAGTGATGGAAGAGGCACTCACATTCTTCTGGTATTCAAAATGTTATTGAGTAAAAGAACAAAGGCATTGGTATCAAAATACACTTGTGCCAAATAGTTAAAGTACTTATTATGTAAAAAGTCCCACGTAAAAAAATAGCAGCTCCACAAACGTACAATCGTAAAGATAAAAATCACACCCGTGTGAAGTGAGGGGCGCTCTTATATCATCATGCGTCATCATACATCATCTCATTCTGGCCAATCACAATTTGCGTCCTCACTTTTGTCTTCAATGTTTGTGTTTACGCAATGTTTGTGTTTACACAAACACTCAAAGATGGCCATTCATTGAAAATGGCATTCAAAGTTTGTGTTTACACAAACACTCAAAGCTGGACACTTGTGTGAAGTGAGGGGCGCTCTTATCATCATACATCACATTCCGTGCTCAGCCAATCAAATCAAATCACTATGGGGTACATACAGTCACACAAAGCTTGCTTGCGCCCCTCAAAAAAAACCTCTCAACCACTGGCTGCAGGAATGTTCCTTTTGAGTTCTCACCACATGTCATCCATCCACTGAGTTCAACAGTGTTCCTGAATGAACAGAGCCATCTGCCATCTGTGCAGTGTGCACAATTAATGAACCTTCTTTCAGAGTCACTTAACTCTTTTCATCTGTAAGAGCAGTGATTTTCAACCCTTTTCATACCAGGGTCCATTATTTATTCAGCATTTGAGACACGGACCACCATTTGATTTAGCCTCTCAGACCCAAGACTTAGAATATTTCGTTGTCGTTGTGATACGATTTTGTCCACAATTCCATACTGTATTGACGTTGGTACCATAAGGAGAGATAACAGGCAAACGATCAAAATAACCTTCCTCTGCATTAGACTTCAGTACTGTAGTACCACCTGGTATGGATGTTTGTCTGCAGCACTAAAGTCACAACTGCTGCAACAACTGAACATTTGTTCAAAGATTGTTGGACAACCACTTCAGAAACTTTATACATCCACGTATGATAACAGCATCCTAAGGTTTAGCCTGGTTAATAAACCAGACCGAATCAGCCGTTGGCAAAAAAAATTGCCTACCAGCGGATTACGGTCTGGCGAGGCTCAGTAGCACGCCTCTTTCCTACAACCGAGAACAGGTCGGACCAATCGGGACACGGTATGCAATATGGGCGGGCTTTGGTACAGTGACGTTCAATGCTTGAGACCTTTGACTGACAGTATCTCTGACCAATTGCGTCAAAGAGAAAATGTTTGAACCCGCCCCCCGGGAAATGAAATCCAAGTGGAGCCAGCCCAGACTAATATACCGCGACAGTGTTGTGTGATATTAGTCTGGCTTATTAGCCAGGCTACCTAAGGTTAGCAATGAATATCACCTCTTAGGTGAGTCAATTTAGGCTTTTCAATGGTATGAATGGCAAGAGCTATTTGCCAGCAAAGTCAAGGAATCTAATCCATATTGTATAATACGTTTTGTTAATCACAACTTTTCTACCGCTATCGTTAGAAAATCAAGCAAGCCATGTCTGACAATCAACGGTGCCTGCCGGCATCCTTCATGTAAGATGATGACCTTCAAAATACATCTCCATTCATTCGAAGACGGCATATTTCATATATAGCTTACACTGGCAACATATATCACACAAAGGACACATTGAGAGGTAGATACATTAGAAGCACAGAGCGTGCACACTTAGGCAGATCAATGAAGAACCGATTTGCACATACTGCTTACATTGAGGCGTTGAACAATACAGATCCAAGGTCTTTAATAGCTGGAAATCGTAGTGGAGTTGGCAAAGACACCAATTTGTAAACAAATACCGTACCTCAAAATTGTACTTAAATACAGTACTTGAGTAAAAGTACTTAGTTACTTTCCACCACTGGCCACAAGCTACTTGGAAAATGTAAGCTGGACACAACGGGCATGTGAGACCACTCACTTGAAATATCGAGCAGACACCTGCAGTTTTTGCACAATATCTGTTCTCAGTCACACACAGAGCAGGACATTATGTTCTGCTGTAGAACTTGTTTCCTTGCAGTCAACAAACGGTTCAAGCGCAAACAATCAACGTCAAAATATTTACTGCTGGGCTGAACGGGACACGTGTCTGTTATTGTGTCTGGATCTACTTCTGGCTGCTATATCCAACTCCACCCTGGTATACCCAACTTTGAGAGACGTTAAAGTGCGTGTGGCTATAGGCTTAATGAAGTTAAAGTCTGCATGTGGCTGTAGGCTACTACTGTAGGCTTAATGAAGTTAAAGTCTGCATGTGGCTGTAGGCTACTACTGTAGGCTTAATGAAGTTAAAGTCTACATGTGGCTGTAGGCTACTACTGTAGGCTTAATGAAGTTAAAGTCTGCATGTGGCTGTAGGCTACTATTGTAGGCCTAATGAAGTTAAAGTCTGCATGTGGCTGTAGGCTACTACTGTAGGCTTAATGAAGTTAAAGTCTACATGTGGCTGTAGGCTACTACTGTAGACTTAATGAAGTTAAAGTCTGCATGTGGCTGTAGGCTACTACTGTAGACTTAATGAAGTTAAAGTCTGCATGTGGCTGTAGGCTACTACTGTAGACTTAATGAAGTTAAAGTCTACATGTGGCTGTAGGCTACTACTGTAGACTTAATGAAGTTAAAGTCTGCATGTGGCTGTAGGCTACTACTGTAGACTTAATGAAGTTAAAGTCTACATGTGGCTGTAGGCTACTACTGTAGACTTAATGAAGTTAAAGTCTGCATGTGGCTGTAGGCTACTACTGTAGGCTTAATGAAGTTAAAGTCTGCATGTGGCTGTAGGCTACTACTGTAGGCTTAATGAAGTTAAAGTCTGCATGTGGCTGTAGGCTACTACTGTAGGCTTAATGAAGTTAAAGTCTGCATGTGGCTGTACTACTGTAGGCTTAATGAAGTTAAAGTCTACATGTGGCTGTAGGCTACTACTGTAGGCTTAATGAAGTTAAAGTCTGCATGTGGCTGTAGGCTACTACTGTAGGCTACTACTGTAGGCTACTACTGTAGGCTTAATGAAGTTAAAGTCTGCATGTGGCTGTAGGCTACTACTCTGTAGACTTAATGAAGTTAGAGTCTGCATGTGGCTGTAGGCTACTACTGTAGGCTTAATGAAGTTAAAGTCTGCATGTGGCTGTAGGCTACTACTGTAGGCTTAATGAAGTTAAAGTCTGCATGTGGCTGTAGGCTACTACTGTAGGCTTAATGAAGTTAAAGTCTGCATGTGGCTGTAGGCTACTACTGTAGACTTAATGAAGTTAAAGTCTGCATGTGGCTGTAGGCTACTACTGTAGACTTAATGAAGTTAAAGTCTGCATGTGGCTGTAGGCTACTACTGTAGGCTTAATGAAGTTAAAGTCTGCATGTGGCTGTAGGCTACTACTGTAGGCTTAATGAAGTTAAAGTCTACATGTGGCTGTAGGCTACTACTGTAGGCTTAATGAAGTTAAAGTCTGCATGTGGCTGTACTACTGTAGGCTACTACTGTAGGCTTAATGAAGTTAAAGTCTGCATGTGGCTGTAGGCTACTACTGTAGACTTAATGAAGTTAAAGTCTACATGTGGCTGTAGGCTACTACTGTAGGCTTAATGAAGTTAAAGTCTACATGTGGCTGTAGGCTACTACTGTAGGCTTAATGAAGTTAAAGTCTGCATGTGGCTGTAGGCTACTACTGTAGACTTAATGAAGTTAAAGTCTGCATGTGGCTGTAGGCTACTACTGTAGGCTTAATGAAGTTAAAGTCTGCATGTGGCTGTAGGCTACTACTCAGGCTCGGCGCCACGAGGGGTCAAAGGGGGTACTTGACACATGTTAATTCGGATCAACTGAATGTATGTGTCTGACATGATTGTCTGCCATTGGGGGGGGAGGGGTGCTATTGATGCAGTGGATCAGAGCAAGTGGCAAAGTGGGCTGTGGACTATTGTGGACACGCTGAAGAATGTATTCTCTGAGCACAGACTCAGTTCACTTAATGCGGTCTGCAGGTTAATATCAGAATACTGATATGTTATTGATTTCAGTTGTTACAATTCCAAACATGCAAACATGACCCACTTTAATTACTTCAGTCTATATTAGTAGCTTAATGACTAGTACTAGCCTTTTTTATGTCCAATATTTGCATTTCAGTTCATAATCATAAAGTTAACATAACATATAAATGTATTTGAAATTAAATACAAAATATTACTTTTCCGGATTCCAATAAAAAAATAGGTGAAAATAATTCAGGATTCCAATTTAAAAAATAGCAAAAAAGCAGATCTACAAGCTCAAAATGCATCGCACTGCGACACGTTTTGAGCTTGTAGATCAGCTACTTTTGACTATATGCATTGTGGCCCTCTAGAGTGAGTTTGAAATAGAGTGGCCCTCTCCATCATCAAAGTTGCCCACCCCTGCCCTATCCAATGTTGTTTTGTAGCCTACTGTGATGTTGGCAAATGGCAATAATAGCACAGTAAAGATGATAATAATCTAATATGATGTGTGTATAGTTCTTTATAGATCTAGCCTCTTCATTTTTATCTCAAAGTGCACCAGATTGAAGCATTTTCATCGCAAATTAAAAAAAAAAATCTGGAGCCCAGGGGGGCTGGCCCCCTCAAAAATCTCAATGGACCCCTCAGTCATTTCATCCTGGCGGCGGGCCTGCTACTACTGTAGGCTTAATGAAGTTAAAGTCTGCATGTGGCTGTAGGCTACTACTGTAGGGGGGGGGGTTAGTAAATTAATGCTATTTTTTTAAACCGTCTTTAAATTTGAATTCTGAAAAGTATCAGTTTGGACATATGAGGTTTCCCACCCGACAGTCAACAATATAATATATGTAACTCATGTGTACATACAGTACATACTGTACATACTGTACATACACGCATGTGGGCATTTCTGTGGCTTATTGTGCAATCAGCTGCCTGCATGTTTTGAGTGTGGTTAGCTTAGCTGAGGGACTGGCAATGCACGGGCATGCTTTGCTTTCACCTAAAATAACAGCACAGTGGGTGGGTCTGGAATGACAACGACAAGCCGCCGACTCGAGCAGGAAGGAGCCAGATTGCAAACACATGGAGCTGAGGGCCAAGGGAGAGAGAGGGGATGGAGGGACTGTGGAAAAGGTAGAAATGGAACGTCATGTTCCACAACACAGCCCTAATTGGCCTGAAACACAGACCAGATGTAGCTATCAAGAGTGTGTGCATTCACTTGCACAAATGGATTAGTGAGCGCCGAGCATTGCCAAACTGTAAGAGGAAGGATGGAGGATATGAGGCAACCACTTTGGTTATGTAACGTTTGTTGTTGGAGGAGAACAGACATAGCCTAGTTATGAAGTAACAAGCTTCTTATTTAGTCACTGCCCTAAATTGAATATAATTATGCAGAGTGTCTTACAAATGTATTAATATTTGTAATGTATTGATGCAGCTAGGGTGGCAGTGAAAATGGAACTTAATAATAACCCATATATACTTTGTTGTAGGCTACAACAAATAGCTAAATAGCAGATCTACAAGCTCAGAACGTGATGCAATGCGAATTATGCATTTTTGCAAAACACGCATGGACTTATAAATGCAAAAAACAACGAATAATTTTCAATTACGGTATACAACTATATATATACTGTGGAATATCTCACCCCGATCAGGTGAGATCATAGGTCATAGGTCATATACTGTATAAAATGATCAGATGAGATGATCTGGCCCATACGGGCCATACCCACCAGAGATGATCTGGCCCATACCCACCAGAGATGATCTGGCCCATACCCACCAGAGATGATCTGGCCCATACCCACCAGAGATGATCTGGCCCATACCCACCAGAGATGATCTGGCCCATACCCACCAGAGCCACAGAACAGACAGAGTTGCGACAACTCCGTTCACTTCATGGGGCCAGGTTCTTCTAAGTTTACGGAATGCATTGGAGTTGGGCTCGCGCGAGTACATGAACCACGTGACCAGGCTGTTTTCTGCCCCCTCAATGTCGTAACTCTGTCGTACTCTATGGCTCAGGTCCAGAAGCAGCTTCCTGGATACCACCACAGAACTGGAGACCACACCATCTGTCGCCAGGACCACGGAGTGGCACAACCAGTGGAACAGCCTGGGCAGCCAGACAACCCAATGGACAGAGAGAGGCATCACCCCAGATGAATGTCTTGTGACTGGCCATGACCAACCTTGGGCCATCTGGAAAACCCTGAACCGTCTGCGGGTTGGCGAAGGACGCTGCAAGGCATCCATGAAAAAATGGAAACCAACATGCTCTGATGCATGCGTGTGGGGCGAACCACAAACAATGGACCACATCATGAGATGTATCTCTGCTCCACAATGTACTGGAGATGACCTGGCCAAGCCAAATGCCGCTGCACTCGCCTGTGCCAACCACTGGAAAGACGTGATATAGAGGATGGCTGGACACGAAGAAGAACTCTACGGCTCTGATACCCACTTAGGGGTACAGAAAACACATGACCGAGTGACGGCTACTGTTTTGACAGCGACAGAGGGGCGCCTTCTCAAGCGAACTTGAGCAATGAGAGCCACCACCAAGCAAGCTAAAGCGAGCGAGTTGCAGTGGCGAATCTGACATTACTAACCCTACCTCTAAACCTAACACTAACCGCACGTGGAAGCCATGGGTGAGTCTTAACCGGCCAAGTATGCTCCTCCAAAACAGTAGCCGTGATCAACGCAAAGAATGCAGCTATTGAGATCTTGGTACAGTAGGTCAGTAGACGGTATACTGAGACCATTCAATGGTCTGATTAAACGTGATAATTTGTCCCATTCAGTGCATTGATAGCATTCGAACCGGGTGAGTATTTACACAAAAGCATATCCCGTTGTACCCATGAAAATCCAAAGTGCTTAAATAAATAAAGCCGCAGTTTGGAGGTCTCATAACAAATATTCAACACCAAAAATATTAAAACTTCTTTCATTTGATGCTTATTGTGTATTGATCTTGATAAATTGCTCGTTGCTGATGGTCAGTAAGGGACATGAAACTGTAGCACAGATGGTATTAAACTGCATTCATCATTTGGGCCCCTCAAAACATTTACACAGAATTCACATCCACACTCCCTATAGTACCAACATAGCAACATTGATACCACCGTGAGGGATACATTTCATATCAATTCTCACAGTCTAATTACACCAATGATACTTAAAAAACCCTTTGATTAATCTCTTAAATGCCTCCTTTCTTTCCTGCGTGCCTCGCGGTCTCCCGAGAGATGAGATGTGTGTCACTTGTCAAGGTTATACCTCGCCGTGAATTAAACACTTTTCCTGAGGAATTAGTTTATCCCTCGAAGAATGGCACGAATAAACCCTTGCGACGCGCACCAACTCCATCTCCTGCCTGCTTCTTCCGCTGTCTGCCAACACAAGATAGCGAGAGGCCTATTATTTATTTCTCGGGTCCCCCCCGAGACTGGTCTAAATAATCCCTCGTGGATTTGGGAAGATCTGACCAAAACCAATGATTTTTTTGGAGACCCCCGGCGCGACTCTATCAAGGATTATAGCGGCAAGTCTGAATTGGAAGCCGGTGGGCTCGCTCTCGGTTCCGGTGTGAAAAGTGCACAGGCGTGTATTCTGCCATGGTTTGGTTCATTTAAACACGTGTGAAATCTCTCCCAGGAGATACTCCCATAACAAAGTCATTAGTCACATATAGTCAGGCTGTGGGGCGGACCAGGGCGGTACAAGACTGGTTTAGTCACATATAGTCAGGCTGTGGGGCGGACCGGGCGGTACAAGACTGGTTTGATGTCTGATGAAACCCACAGAAATCTAAGGCTGATGTTAAGCAGGTAGATGTGTTTTTTAGGAAATATAGGGCATACAATATGCAGGCAGATGGCCTCAGTTTGTGTGTGTGTGTGTGTGTGTGTGTGTGTGTGTGTGTGTGTGTGTGTGTGTGTGTGTGTGTGTGTGTGTGTGTGTGTGTGTGTGTGCGCGCGCGCGCGTGCGTGCGTGCGTGCGTGCGTGCGTGCGTAAAGTGTGTGTCCATGTTTGCGTGTTCATGTCTATGTGTGACCTTGTGTGTGCTTGCATGCATATGGTGTGTCGTGTGTGCGCATGAGTGAATCGAGTGAAATAGAGGGTGTGTGTGTGTGTGTGTGTGTGTGTGTGTGTGTGTGTGTGTGTGTGTGTGTGTGTGTGTGTATATATATATACTGTATATGGGT